>NC_046154.1:170296650-170596650 GCF_011064425.1 Rattus rattus | reverse complement strand
TATTAAAATGACTTAGGCTAATACAACTGAGTGTATTCAACTGAGTGTGAACAGAAAATCCAAGAACCCAGTCGTTACTCAGTCCCCAAGGCTGGGTGTCTCATCTTGTCTTCAGTATACACTGGAATCTCAAAGAAGTAGGCTCTAATGCCAGTGAAGGAATAGACTTCCCAGCAAGGTGAACAAAGAGCAAAAGCCTCTTTCTTCCATGTCCTTATATGGGCTTCCATCAGAAGATGTGACCCATGTCCATAAGTAGTCTTCCATCAGAAGATGTGACCCGGATTAAAGGTGTGTCTTAACCACCTCAAGATCCAAATCAAAGGCGACTGTCTTCCCATCTCAGAGGTTCAGACTAAAAGTAGACCAACCTACTTCAAACTAAGCAAAGCTCCATCACAGGAGTGCCCTGCGTTTTCTGGATTTTAGTTAATTCCAGATGTAGTCAAGTTGACAACGGAGAACAGCCAACACATGGGTGGAATGGCTTCCTGGAGCATTCAGAAACAGCTTGCTGTAGCATCATCTGAGCTTATGCTCCCACTGGGCTGTTCCTATTATATGAGAAGGGTATTCTTTAGTGAGAGAAAGAATTTCACCTTTCCTGCCACCTAACACCCATTTGCCCCTTTTCTTCTCACCCCTCAGTGTGTGGGGACAGGGAGAGCAATGTTTACATGTGAGTAGGTGTACATATGGTAGGCGCCATGTGCAAGCCTGAGAGCAGCCTTAGCTATTGCTCCTGGGGTGCTGACCACCTTTTTTTTTTTTTTTTTTTTTTTGGAGACGGGAGCTCTCAGTGGCCAGAAGTTCACTGACTCAGCTAGGCTGGCTTTCCAGACAGCCCCAGAGAATCAGCTGACTCTGCCTACCAAGGGCTGGAATTGCAAGAATGTATTACCACACCTAGATTTCTTAATGTAATATTTTATTTCCTCTTGGAGAATTTCATATACGCATGAAGTCTGTTTCTGTCATATTCACCCCACACGCTCCACTCCGACTCCTTCCGGGATACCACCCCTCCCCAATCTCTCCCTTCCAACGTCAATGTGTTTGCTCTTACTTTTCTATAACTCGCCAAGCCCAATTAGAGATGGCAATATACACACTGCAAACCTGGTTTCTTTACTTAGGTTCTGGGGACTGAACTCAGGTCTTCATGTTTGTAAAGGAAGCACTTTACCAACTAAGCTATTTCTCTATCCCCCTTTCCTTCTTCCTCTTTAAAAATCAAATTCTTTGAGCCCTTTGCCTGTGCTCACTGACTTTGGTTCCTCCCCATGGCCCACGCCGATCAGATTTCACCTCATACTTGCCTACTTTGCTCCACTCAGCACATTGGTTGACCAGTAGGTCATCCATCTACCCTCATGTCACTAATCCTGTAACCACAGCTTTCTCCTCCAGGCATGTGTTCATTATCACCCAGGATTCCACTCCTGACTCTCCACCTTCCTTTCTTGCTCTGGTTTCTTTGTCTTGTTCTCTATATATTTTTGGAGAAAAAGATGCCCTGGAGCTCAGTTCTCAGCCCTCCACCTTACTTCACTCACCCTTGAGTGAGTCCAGCCTGAGTGAGTCTTGAAGTAACTTCAGTGACCCCACAACTCCCAAACATACATCTCCATCCCAGGTAAATGAGCTCCTGATGAATTCTCAACTTCGCTTGGTTGTTTGGCGGACATCTCTATGGGAACACATCCACTGTGCCCAAATACCACTTGTCTGCTTCAGCTCAACTGTGGTGGTTTGAATATGCTTGGCCCAGGGAGTGGCACTATTGGGAGGTGTGGCCTTGTTGGAGGAAGTGTGTCACTGTGGTCCTCCTATCTGCCTGAGAGCCAGTCTTCTCCCAGTGGCCTTTAGATGAAGAGGTAGAGCTCTCAGCTCATCTAGTGCCATGTCTGCCTGGATGCTGCCATGCTCCCACCTTGATGATAATGGACTGTCCCTTTGAACCTGTAAGAAGCCAGCCCCAACTAAATGTTGTCCTTATAAGAGTTGACTTTGTCATGGTGTCTGTTCACAGCAGTAAAATCCAGCTAAGACATCATCTCTCCTCATTTAGTTGCAATTCCAGACTTCCAGGTCTTCAAGGCAGAACACTAGCTGATAGCTGTCCAAGAAACTCTACATCCACCTCTGAGGAAACATCCACAGGCTCTTTTGAAATGTGGCCAGAATCCAACTACTTCCTAGCACTCATCATGAAGCAACCTTCCCTGAGCCCTGCCCCATGCATCAAACCAGGTCATTCAGTGTCCCTTACCTCAATGACTCCATCACCTTCTTACAGATCTCTTGCATCAATCTTCCCTCCAGAGTCCATTCCCAATAGAACAGCTAAAGTGATCTTTTCAAGTGTGGTAAGGGTCAAGTTTCTTGGCAACAAAACCTCAGAGTGATTTGTCATTTTCTCTCACCAGAGACCCAAAGTCTTCACAGTGACACACTGGGACCAACAAGATCAAATTGGTTCTCTCACCCCAACCTCTCTAACTCCCTGTTCCTCCTCCTGCCTGCTGACATTTGCTTACTTCACAAAGCCCAACTAACTCTCTTACTATTAATTTCTGTATCAGCAGAGATGCTGGGACTTCTGTATTAGGCAGAGTCATTGGGACTTCTGCTTTGACTTTTTCTTCTACCTATAATCCACTGCCCATGCCCTCTTCATTATGAAACACAGCTTTTTGCCATAAATCAAATCACAAGTCTTACCCTCCTGGCACCTTTCATTCCATTTTTCTTCTTCTACAGCACTTATCAGTTTTAATCAGTATTGCAACTTACATATCTGCTGTATCAAATGCCTGTTTTCTAGCTGCACCTCTCCCACTAGACTATCCACACCTTAAGGGCAGGAATCAACACCTTTATTATTTTTGCCTTTCTTGCTCAGTGATAAATCCTAAGAAAAATGGCTAGCTCCTAGCCATGGTTGATGTTCAATAAACATTTGCTGGGAAAAAAATGAATGACTGGCCATCATCAATTGATGTGATTTATTAGGTACTAATCATAAGTACTAAACAGCACTTTTCATATTTTATCCCATTTAATTCTTATATCAGGAAAGATCAGAAGGGTGGATGCCAGGGCTGGAGGGTGAAATATTACAATTCCCATTCTACAGCCAATGAATAACTCACCAAGGCCACCATCTAACATGTAGCAGAGTGAATAACAGGAGGGCTAACCGCAGGAGGCTAAGAACTAGTCTGTCCAAGCTGAGATCTTAGTGAACCATACTAGTCAAAACCCACAAATGTGCTTGGCATCCCACATCATTTCCCAGACTCTCACAGTATCAAGTACCTGAATGAAGGTCACTAAATTGAGCGGTTTAACTTTATATACATAAAAGCGAGATGTGGTTCTGAGAGAGATGCCCGTGCAGCCATAAGTCTTTAGGGTTTCCTTCAAGCTTGGTGACTTTATGATTAAGTTCCACATAAGCTTTTGCTTCTGGGAGTGGTGTTTTGGCTTGTTTGCTTTTGCTGTAAGGGACTGTATCTCTCCCTTTGGCCCAGCTTATTAGCTTTAATCATAAACAGCAATCGGTGGAACATGGGGGCTTTATGAGATAGTTAATTCTGGTTTGGACCTCTCTGGTACGTTAGATTTCTTTTTCTATCAGCACATTCGCTTTGAGATCTATGGGTACCATTTTATTCTAATGGCTCCTATTTTATGTGTGACACTAATATTTGTTGGCTCGTTGCTAAAAAAAAGAATATGCTATTTTAAATTTAGCGTAATAAGTGAAAAGAAAAATTCTTCCATGAACTTTAGTTCTGAATTTAGTCTCTGAATTGTTTAACTAGTAGAGTATCTGGGGTCTAGGAAATAAGATTGAGTTTAGATATAAATTTTGAAATAAAAGACCCTCACAAATTTTTAAAGCCCTTCTCTGGAATCTAGCAATATTCAGATTAAGCCCTCCGCTAACAAGCTCACAGAAGTCCCCACACAGCGGAGTGTCTGTGTTTTTACCCTCTTCATGAGCCACACCACTTAACACCATTTGAACAACAACAGCAACAACTTGTCCTCCTCCCCCTCCCCTTCCCCTCCCCCTTCCCTTCTTCCTCTTCCTCCCCCTCCTCCTCTTCCTCCTCCTCCTCTTCCTCCTTCCCTCCCTCTTCCTCCTCTCCCTCCTCTCCTCTTCTTTCTTCTTTTCTCTACCTCTTTCCCCTCCAGTAAGGACACAATTTAATATTCCTTTGTCTTGCGCCCCCCCTAAAAACACACTGTTCTTTGTTAAAGATGCCCCATGAACTAGATTCTGAAACTACCATGGAGAACCCATTCCCTAGATACCTGATGAATGTACTCAATAAACTTGGGTTTGTTTTCCATTGTTAGTCTATCTTTTGTTCTTGGGATCTGGCCCAATAAGGAACCTATAAAAATTGAAAAATAAAGAACTATTTTTTTTCCTCTTCTACACTTTGAATGCTTCTATCAAGACCTGTTCTGCAGGGACCCAGATAGGACAGTTGCCTTCATTTCAGCTGTAGCTATAGGTCAGCCAAGACAGTTCTTTTCCATCTCTGCTCCAGAAAATGCCTATTGAGAACTTAATTAGGTTACTGATATTGAAACTGCCATTGGGAATGCAGTAGTGACAAAATGAAATTCTCTTGTCCTTGTAGATTTTGCATCCTTGTAGGGGGAAATGACAAAATATATAAAAAATGAATTGTGGGGGATGTTTTGTTAAGGGGAGGGTCAGAGTGAAGTGACAGTTCAGATCAGTGGTTGAAGTTTACAATTGCCAGTGGGGGCCATGGTGCTGGAGCAAGACATCAGAATGTAAGCAAAGACCTGAGAGATGCTAGCACACCAGCTTAGGGGGTCAGTCTAGACAGAAGGAGTAAGTGCAGGGAAGACCCATCTGCAGGTGTTTCAGAAGCATCAAGAACACTAGGACCACAGTAAAGTGAAGGACGAGAAACCTGATAGAAGATGGGTCATTTTTGCTTTTTTATAATTATTATTATTTGCTGTTAATATGCTCAGTACTACTCCTTATCAGTACTACTCCTTAACTGCTTCTTTCATTTCAAAAGTTAGAAAACTTACACAAAGGTCAAATGATTTGCAATGAGCTCATGTATCCTTGCCACCTGGGTTCCATGATTTTGCTATGACCGTATTTTCATATGTCTAGCCTTGTATCCATCCCAGTGGGTGTTCATCTATCAAGTCATCTTTTTAATTTGCTTCCAAATAAATTGCAGACATCTCAGACATGCAGGCACTACAAAGGTACTGTTGTGAAACTTGACAATGTTGTAAGGTAGACGTGGGACCCCATGGGACAGTTGAGGAAACAGATTTAGAGAGGCCAATTAACTCTGTTAGGGCAGTAATATAGTCATGTGGTCTTGTGGCAATTCTCACCTAGGTTTGTCCCATGACAGCATTCTTATCTCATCTCTTCTTCTTTGTTTCCCCATTCACTGTTGTCTTCATCTTCATCTCCTTTTCAGACAGGGTCTCCACATGTAGCCAAAGCCTCACAGGTGTGTACACAATGCCCCCATGGCATTTATATCAACTCCTCTACTAACACAGCTGACACCTTTAGTCAACACATCCATGTGGAACTGTAGACAAGGAGTTGATGAGTCCATCTGTTCTTCTCAGAAGGGGATGGGTTCGCTCTACCAGGTTTCTGCATCATCTGAAAGGAGAAGATCACTGACCAGGTCTTTGGATGGTGATGCAGAGGGAGGAAGCTCCAGTTTGCAACATAATGCCAGTTTCTTTATGCACAAATACAATCCCTAGGGCTGACTCAAGCTCCAAAGCCGAAATCAGATTGTCTTCCCAGGTGAGCCACACCCAGAGCACTCCTTCAGAACTGTTCTTGTTGCTCGGTGGATGACAAGCATCATTGAATACTACCAGCCTCAGAATTCAAATCACCCAGAGCCCACACACAGTGTTACTTAGTCAGCATGGGTGGCAGTCATCGAAAAGACAAGGAACTATGCTTACCTATCATACCCATCAGACATCTGAATGTGGGTGCACACACATCATCAGACATCTGACTGTGGGTGCACACACTCATACTTTGTCGCCGGGCGGATGGTAGTGCATTTAAGTAATGGATATGGGAGACTGTAACACTTTGCTGAGTGACAAATGTCTCTACAGAAGTTAAATGAATCTCTCACTGTATAATTTTTAGCTCATTGTTCTTAATTTTCCTCCTTCTCCCACACCACTCTTTCACCTCTCTCTACTGAATTTCCTGAATTTCCTTCACAAAACATACTTTTTGTGCTCTAATGCCAGACACCATATTTTGCAAAGGTTGAGGTTACAAATCACACAAAAGATGGATTCCCTACCTGAAAAAGCATGCCTTTTTTTCTTCCTCCTCTAGAGCTGCCTTAATTGCCATGTCTTCTTGCCTTTGGGCATCTTCCAGCACTACACCTGGCAAGGTGCTGCCTACGCCTTTCCTTCAGACATCTGAGGACTCCCCAACAGCGCCATTCTTTTCCCCCTGCTCTGACGGTGCTCTGCCTTCTTCAAATTCCCTCTGTGTCGTTTCACTGGGATTCCTTCTGTGCCTTTCTCCCTCGTCCATCTAAAGATGACCTCTCTGATCCCATCTTATAAATTCCTATTTCTTCCCAGAGTCATCTGAGGCCATTGTGTTGACTTTGGTAGGGGCCCCCAGGTTCCGGACAACTTCCCAATAGTGAGAAGGACACATGGCAACCATCTCTAACAGAATCAGCACAAACGAAGTCTAACATTTACGACTTTCGAGCATTTTTTTTATAGTATAGCAGAGCCCATTACTGTACAACAAAGAATAGCTAATTGTTACGAATTAATAATGAGAAGTAAATGTAGATAATGGTTTGGCTGACAGTGTCATATTTTAGTACAATACGTTCTGAAATATTTGCTCCTTTGGGTTGTGAACATGCTATTTTTGTCATTAATGGCCCAATAGAAGCCGAGTAGAAGTGAGAAGTTTTCTCAAGGAAAGTTAAGCATTCTGAGATTTCTCTGATAAGGGGAAAGGGTCAATGTGCCTGTAGTTTCTATGCTTCATTAAAATTCTGCTTCCGTAGTGTATAATGTGAGTAATATTAATTTTCTAAACATTCATGTACAGCAGCTGCTGACTAATTTCCCTAACAGTGTTCCTATTCTACAGGCATTTTTAAAAGGGTAAAGACTGGTGACTGTCTGCCAAAAAGAAAGGCTCATCCTAACCCAGTTCCAAATCACTGCTGACCAAAGGACCAAAGGATGAGACACAGGATGGCTGACTCCCTGGGCAAGACATGTCTAGAGTTCAATGAGCTGCCTCTGACCCCAGACGTGCAGTCACTAAAATGTGCTCTGGGCTCACTCCCTGGGTAGCAGCTTTCCATTTCTAATGCTTCCATTATGGCCCAGTTCATGGGTCCTGGACTAGCTAATGATGATGGCATTTATGCATCCCTAATAACACAACACAGCTGCTCATCTCCCCTACTTCCATACCGACCACCAAAATTCCAACAACGAAAAAAAATTGGTGCTGCTAAGCCTGCCCAGGGCACTTCATGCAAAGTGACCTGGGAAACTATAACCCTTGTGTTTTCAGGTCTAAAGAGTGAAATGCCCAGGTTTGGCGTCTGAAGCCAATTCCTACTTTCTCAGACTGGACTTCTCCTCCTGTCCCTTGCCAAACTTAAAAATCATCTCATGTCATGAACTTGAAGGCTATTAAATCTCCCTTCAGCTCTCCTCAGCTACCCTGACCTTTCAGGGACATTGCTTGGTTTTGCATTCATTCACCTTTACAGTATCCTCTTACATTGCATGAACTTGTCTCGAAAACTTAACTCCCCAGTTCTCCCCAAGCAATCTCATGACAGCAGGGTGCTGGCCCTTCCCCTAGTGAACCAGCTCTACTCATGCCTCCAAGCCTAGGCTGAAAACTCATTCCTGGGATAAATTACCTACACTTCTTCAATGCTATGCAATTTTGTCTGCTGTGCCACTCTAATTTCATAAACATAATTAAAATCAATTATGTCAGTTTTTAAGTGCTGTTAGCCATTTTTCCATATGCATTATTTTGGTATACGTCTTAGAATGGGTTGGTTAGTTTGTCGATTGTTGAGTTAGTTTTATGTAGATCTGTCTTGCTTGCTTATCTGTGATGATTAAAATATGCAAGCCCGTGTATGCACAGTGCTTATAACATTACAGACACTCAATAAATCATTGTCAGATGGGATTTTCTCTCAAAATGACACCTCCACAGAATATGTAAATATTGGCAATCATAAATTTTATCAACTCAAATGCATTCAGAATTAGAGTCAGCTCAAGTAAAACTAAGTTATTTATGCCTCTTTTCTTTGGATCTTCCTCCAAACAATGGCCACTTTGCAATGATCACTTAGCATTTATATAGATTACCAAGTATATTAGTCAGGGTTCTCCAGAGTATTAGAATCAACAAGACATATGTAGTATATAAACCTAAAAACGGACTTATGAGTTAATCAGCATAATTATAGCATTTGTAAAGTCCTACAATATGCCCCCTGTATCCTAGAGACTCAGGAAAGCCTTTAATGTCTTTCAGTCTAAGTGTAAAGTTTTCAAAATGAGAAAATTAATTGTCTTAGTTAGGATTTCTATAGCTGTGAAGAGACATCATGACTACAGCAACTATTATAAAAGAATTAATTGTGGCTGGCTTACAGTCTTGGAAGTTTAGCCCCATAATTGTTACGGTGGTTTGTATATGCTTGGCCCAGGGAGTAGCACTATTAGGAGGTGTGGCCTTGTTGGAGTAGGTGTGACCCTGTTGGAGTAGGTGTGTCACTGTGGGCATGGGATTTAAGACCCTCCTTCTAGCTGCCCTGAAGTCAATCTTCTAGCAGCCTTCAGATGAAGATGCAGAACTATCAGTACCCCCTGCACCATGCCTGCCTGGACACTGCCATGTTCCCACCTTGATGATAATGAGCTAAACCTCTGAACCTGTCAGCCAGCCCCAATTAAATGCTGTCCTTATAAGAGTTACCTTGGTCATGGTGTCTGTTCCCAGCAATAAAACCATAAGACAGAAGTTGGTACCAGCAACTGGAGAATTGCTGTGATAGGCTGGACCATGCTTTTGTTTGGAAAAATGTGGATTTTAGGACTTTGGATTTGGAAAGCAATGGAACCCTTTAAGTGGGACGTAAAGGGCTATCCCAGTAGGAATATGGAAGACTTTGTTGCTGAGGGTGAGTTGAACTGTGGAAGCCTGGTTCTAGAGGTTTCAGAGGAGGAAAATTTTTTTTTGTTCTTTTTTTTTTTTTCTCGGAGCTGGGGACCGAACCCAGGGCCTTGCGCTTGCTAGGCAAGCACTCTACCACTGAGCTAAATCCCCAACCCCGAGGAGAATTTTGCTATGTGGTAAGAGACTGTTTTTGTGCTATTTTGGTAACGAATGTGGCTGCTTTTTGCCCTTGTCTGAAGAGTCTACCTGTGACTAAGATAAAGAAATTTGTATTAATTATATTGACAAAGGAAGTTTGTTCTCTGGTTAAGACTCATGAAGAGCATTTTGAACAAGCATAGCAAGCTTAGAAAGGAAAAATATAAAATATATGGCTCAAGTATTAAAGGAGCACCAGGAATTGAAATAGAGCTGAGTCCTATGTTCCACGAGGTAACAGGTTAAGGGAGTGGGACTTTGTGGCAAGATCCCACGCAGCTAAATTTAGGTCCAGGGATAGTTGTGCACACCTTTAATCCCAGCAGACAAAGCTAAGCAGATCTCCGAGTTCAAGGCCAGCCTGGGACAGAGCAAGTTCCAGGTGAAGAGAAGCTAAGTATAGGCATTGGAGGTACACGTCTTTGATCCTAGCATTAGGGAGACAGCCATGCAGATCTGAGTTCAAGGTCAATCTATAGAACAAGTTCAGGACAATCAAGCTTAGGCAGTGAGGGGCTTAGAAAACAGAAAGCTGGTAATAGAGTAAGGCGGCCATGTTCCAACCCCGGTAGGCATCAGAATTTGGCAGCTTCAGCCATGTGGCTCTGGCTATAGAGTCAAAAACAGAAGGGACAATTGGGACAATTGAGGCTGATTAGCTGGAGCCAAGAAACTAAGAAACTGGTGATTAAGTGACCAGCATCACTAAGGTGAAATCCTCTAGAAGTGTTTTCTAAGAGCACAAAGGAAGCTGTGTTCCAGAGATAGCAAATGTTGTACCTTGTGCTGCAGCTGGACTTGGTGATGTGTAAGAATCATTGATGTGGCACTGGCTTTGAAGGCATGAAGGGATCATGAAGAACAGCTGAGGCTGGGCACTGGGAGAGACCATGGAAGGCCATTAGTGAAGGTGCAGCCTCAGTTGTAGTTGACAGCCTCGGATTGAAGGGGTCAAGCAAAGTGGTTGAGATTTGGCACCATGAAGAGAGCCTGTGAGAGGCTATTGGTGAAGCCTAGTTGTTTCAGAAGACCCCAGTGTGTTGGAGATGTCAGTACCATAGAATGATCACCAAGAACAGCAGCAGCAGTGGAGTGGAGTCAACCAGAGCCTAGAATGGTATAGACAACTGAGCTGGAGAAGTGACCCAAGCCATTTGGAGGAGCCCAGAAGATCATGGGATGGATCCCAGACAATGGACAGAAGCTAAACCGTTCAAGTTGCCTTAGAAATCCCAAGATGTTTGAGATGCCAGAGCCATGGGATACCTTCTGAGGAAAGCTGCTAACAGGGAGTGAACCAGCCCAGGAGAAAGAAATCCGTTGCAGTCAACAAAGACAAAAAAGGAGTTGGAGATCTGAAGATCCCTTTGACATCAGCCATGGAGATGCAGAGTTTGGAGTTTGCCCAGCTGGTTTCCTGTCTTGCTTTGGGAGTTACACTTAAGTGATTGGATGAATCTCAGAAGAGACTTTGAACTTTGGGCTTTTAACATTGTTGAAACTGCTATAGACTATGGGGACTTTGGAAATTGGGCTAAGTGTATTTTGCATTGTGCTATGTTTAGGTGTGGTCCCCACAGAACTCATATGTTTGAACAAGCCTTTGGGGAGTAAGAATACCATTTTAATATATGAGACCTCAAAGCCTACCCACAGTAAAACACTTTCTCCAACAAGGCAACACGTCCAATTCCTGTCACTCCCAATGGGCCTATGGAGACCATTTTTATTCAAACCACCACACTAATCATGTAAACTCCAGTTTGAGTCCAAAGATCTGAGAACCAGAAAGGTCAATGGTGACATTCCCTATCCAAGAGCAGGAGACTAATACCCTGCCTCTCCCTCTTAAGCATATGGAAACTGAAGCCTCTCTTCCAGTTTATTCCACCAAGACCTATAGCAACTGGAGGTTGTGAGAGCAATCCACCTTATTTAGTCTACTGATCCCAACACCTGTTTCATCTGGAAATACACCTGTAGTTAAACATGCAGAAATAATGAGGAAGCAAATACACAGGAACCCTTTACTTCAGACAAATGGACACATCAAATTAATCATGACAAGAATTTTAAGTAGGCGATGCTATTTTATACTGACAATTCAACAAATTGTATATTGTCATCATCGCCATTTTATAAATTATTATTTAAAGAATGGGAGAGGTGAAGTCACTTGGCTCAAACTAATAAATAAATTAAAAGAAAAAGCTAGTTGGTACAGAGCTCTGTCTAAATGTGTCTAAGGTCTGTGTATCTCTCATCCTATCCACTAACGCTTAGCCCAGCAAGGCTACCCCTACTACCCACATTTCACAAAGCAGTTCAAAGAAAGACTCAGGACATGAGCCAGAACATGAGCTGATCTCTTATACATTCTTCTCTGTGGTATGCCTCTCATTTGATCTTTTTCTTTGGGGTGTATGGGCAGAGCTACTTAGGCTCAACCACCATAAATAAATCTCAGGTGAGCAAGCATCGATACAGCAGAGAGGACATAACAGCGTTACCCACAAGGCTCAGCAGGAGCCCAGGAAGAATGGCATCTGCTCTCATGCATGACATCATTTCCTCTCCTCTCAGCTCCTCTGCCTCTCGAAATCTTTCTCTACCCCCATCCTACAGCCAGCTACTCTGACTGCCATTATGCCATTTGCCCTTTCCCTTTTCATATTTTAAAGCTATAACAGCCAGTCTCCAGAGTCTTTGCTTTCTCAAACTGTCAAACTTATCCAAGATAAGAAAAAAAAATTGAAACCATAAGCAGAAACGAATTGGACCCCAAATTGAAAACTCTACATATGAACCATCAGAAATGTCAAATTACTATTCTCTGGTCTACTACGATCGAAGGTTCTTTTTGCCTCCACTTAAAGTATGGTGCCAGCCTCCACTTACACTGACACAGCTACCAGGGACATTCTCCACACACTACTCTTGGAAGTCAACTGAGTAACTGATGGCAAGCTAATATTAGCCTCAGAGCTTCAAGTTTATCAGGAGTCACAAGACGAGGTCCTACAATCATGAAAGTAAGAGAGATGTTTCCTAATCATTTGCTGAGATCTCAAGTATTAAATGTTAGCTGGCAGTGGTCGATCCTTTCATTTCCTATCACATTTAATGTATAGAATTTAAGCACACATACAAAGAACCCATAGACTATAAGTAGAAAAGAGACCAAACTCCTTTTACAGCTTTATGCTCAAGGTTATTCAGCATTCATAAATAGCTATAGAGAAGTATAAAGTGGCAATTAGATATGCTCTTTAAATTTCATTTAACAAAATAATTTTGAGAATGTATTGTGACCCTGTGGACAACCATAGACTTGAGACAATACTAAAGGAATCTGGAGGTGATCCTGGCTACCTAGATACCTTCATGACAGTCCTTTAAATGGACAAGGAAGCAATCTATCTTGACTGACCAAAGGAACAGGCTCCACTCAACACCATATTTCCAGGACCCTTGCAGGGCCTTAAATTACACCATGACAGATTAATTCCTTCAGGCCCCAAGGGTTAATTGAATCTCTTAGCAAAGGTCAAATGCTCCTATGAGGAGTGCCTTCTTAAGCCATTATCACCTGAAATTGGACCCAAACATTAGATCTCAACCAGACAGAAGAAGGAACCATGCAGAGGGATCTCAGAACATCTCTGATTCATTTTCCTTTCTATCTCAGCTTTCCCATACCTTACAGGATGCTACAGAAAGTTCCTATGAGGTGCTATGCATGGGCCACTCTTGCTTCTAAAATACTTGTCAGTCTTCCTATCTGGGTTACTAAGCTTGATGGCTGTATTTCCTATCCTGCCTCTCTTTCTGGGCCAGTTTTAATAATAGTTGGCAACTTCCTTGGTATTTACCTTGAGACAGCCACTATCCTATGAGAATTATCTCCATTAAGCCTCAAAACCACTCTGTTCCCATTGTACTGGTAAAAAAGTTAAAGGTCGGAAAAATTAAGTAATTTGTCCCAATCATTAAGCTTTAAATTTCAGAGCAAGAAGTCTAACTCTGGAGTTAATACTACAATAGCTTCCAACTCCACTGATATTAATGCAATAGCCCCATTAGGTTGACCCAAGAATCAGAGATCTGGGTAAAGTCTGGTTCATTCTGGTCCTTAACAGTCTCGTCTCTGAAACAAAGTTAATAAAATCTTCTTTACAGACTTTGTTTGAGGATCAGATGAGTTCATGAAGCAAGTGCTTGGCACAGATAGGCATTCCATAAATAGTAGCTGTCAGCTATGAATTCCTGGCCAAGGGCTGTTTCTGGTTTCTGGTAATGTTTCTGTTGGCCTCTAGGGGTCACTGAAGCCTCTACTTCCTGCCCAGGGCAACATCTGCTTGGAAATAGTTCTCTCAATCTGTGTTCAAATCTATTAGGGACAAATGCACCAGTGGTATGAAGGTAACTGAGATTTTTTTAAATTTTCCAGTGACTCTAATGTACAGCAGGGTTTAAATAAGCTACAATGAAGAACTTCTAGAAAAAGCTAAGATCAAGGACTTCTTAGTAAGAAGTATTCCAAGTAAGAAATGGATATTTAAATAGAGATGACATATGTTCCAGATCCTAAGTCATGTATTTTCAAGTTTAGGTTTTGCCATTGGGGATACTTAATTGTAGACCCTCTTTCCTTTTAGAAACCTTCTCTTTATCTTATTCCTTAAAGGTCCAGCATGACTTTGACCTCTGGCTTCTGTATTTGAACCGTTAGTGGCCGAAGCCTAGCTTGCATGATACAAGATCTACAACCTACTGAGACAGATCCTTGTCTCTGGTACTTTCTACAGTTCAACACTATGGCAGTCCTCCTCCTCACGCTTGAGCCTCCAGCATGAACCCTGGCAAGCAGAGCTGATGCCCCACTTCTAGCCACCCAAAGAGCAAACACAGACCAGCTTGATTTCATTTGTTCTGAATAGTCTTGTGTCGTCATAAGCTAGGGTCCTCTCAGAGGAGGGAGACTCAATCAAGAAAATGCCTCCGTGAGATCTGGCTGTGGGCTACAGGAAAGCCTGTGGTGCATTTTCTTACTTAATGATTGATGGAGAGGGCCCAGACAATTGTGGGTGGGGCCACCCTGAGCTAGCGTTCTGGGTTCTGTAGGCAAACAGGATGAGCAAGCCACAAAGCAGCATCCTTCCATGGCCTCTGCTGCCCTGTTTGAGCTCCTGTCCTGACTTCCTTAGACGAACAGTGATGCAGAAGAGTAAACAAGTCATAGTTTTCCCCTCCCCCTTAATTTTGGTCATGGTGTTACATTACAGCAATAGAAACCCTGAGTGATATTGATTCAACAGAGTCCTCCTTAAATTCTAGGCTGAAGCCTAGTCCTTTAGCAGGAGGGCAGGGATTCTTCAGATAACAGCAACAATACACACACACATCACACATACATACACATACATACATATACACACACATACCCATCACACACACCCATCACACAGACATACAGACACAGACACACATACACACACACACACATCACACATACATACACATACACATCACACACATACCCATCACACAGACACACACACACACACATCACACATACATACACATACACATCACACACATACATCACACACACCCATCACATACACACACACACACACACATCACACATACATACACATACACATCACACACATACCCATCACACACACCCATCACACAGACATACAGACACAGACACACACACACACACACACACATACACACACATACACACACACACATACCCATCACACAGACACACACACACACACATCCCACATAAATACACCTACACATCACACACATACCCATCACACACACCCATCACACAGACACACACACACATCACACATACATACACATACATACACATACACATCACACACCCATCACACACACCCATCACACAGACACACATACACACACACACACACACACATCAGATTGTGTTTATGATTACTGATTAGCCACAAAGGATTGCACATCCTGTCTTCACCTCCCTGAATTCCGCCGTCAGAGCCATTAGCCTGCTCCAGATGGGCCTGCTACCCTGGTGGCAATAGGACTCAGATATTTCTTCCCCTGTTCCCTCTCCAGGATTTTAATTCCTTGTTCATTATTTCCCAAAAGTATGGGATACCCACAGAGAAAAATCATCTCACTACCCATCTCCTACCCTGATTTGGGGATCCAAGCAGTGAATAAATTAGCTGGATGCTAATAAGAACGATGCCTCTTTCTCCTGAGAGGTGACATTCCCTCAACCACACACCTGTCACTCAAAGGGATTGAGTACATACTCACCAAACTCGGAGCACTTCACTCTGAGACAAACAAACATGATAAATTCCTCCTCCGGAGATAATTTTGGTGATGTGTATGAACCACTGAAAATGAGGGTGTTGTGACTTTAGTGCTGTGATAATATATGGCAGTAATTATATTAACAAGGGAAATTACATCCCTGTTCAGCAGTTTCAGCTCATACCACCCACATGAATAGTGGCCAGCTTGAAAAAAAAGTGCTTGAAATGGTGTCCGTAAAATAGGAAGAATGATATTTGCTGAATTTAAACCTAGTTTAATCGTTTTTTTAAAGATGTATTGAGTTCCTACTATGTGTCAGACACCACATGTGCACAGTGGGAAATAAGGAAATGCGTGGGGCCCCCAACGTTGAAGTGCTCGCTGGGTAATAATGGAAACAAGAAATGCACATAAATCATTGTGCTGCCAAGTAGGTAGTGAGAGGCGATCAGGGGAGAGACACGGGGCTCTGCAAGGATAAGAGCAGGGTCTATCGCTGCTCCATGAGCATAATCAGGCCCCTGAAGATAGTAAATGAGCACAACTCTGGTTTTCCGGCCTCGAGATGAACACAGACAATTAACACCCGAAAATCTGCCTGCCGACTTCACCCTGGGGAATAACCCCCCACTGCCCTTCATAGCCAAACGGCCACAGAAAGCAAATCTCATCTCCCTGAACTCCAAACACCCTTCCGAAAGCTGTTGGCTGAGGACTTATAACGGCGTGGATTAATGGACTATAAACAGAGATTAACTGCATGAACAAAACTCCATAATTCATTTTGAAGTTTTATTGGACCCAGATTTAGAAGGATGACACCATTCACTTCCAACAACTTGATCAACTTTCTTTCTATTCCTCCCATGTGCCAAAGATAGAATTTCAAGAGCTAGAAAACGAACTTGGGTCAGACCCTGACGGAATGTAGAATCTCAAAGAGAGATTGAGAGACACGCCCAAAGCAATGATAAAAAGTATTTACTATTTGATTTGCATGGTCTGAAGGAAAAAAGAAGTTGACCTAAAGGTGAGTGCAACAGTTTAGGGGATAAGGCACTCATGGTGTAATCCTGCCACACTGAGTTTGATTCCCAGAGCCAACATGGCGGTAGCAAGAGAAAAACAGACCACAAAGTCATCCTCTGACCCCTACACACACACACACACACACACACACACACACACACACACACACACACACACACACAATTTATTTTTTAATTTCACAGTGTGTTTGCTTTAGAATCTGGTAGCGCTAAGCTACATTCCTAGTTTTCAGTCTACTTCTGTACCCCCTCTCTCCCCGCAAAAAGTGGCAAGGGGTTCTTGGCAAACTTTTGGTTAATCTAATGGGGAGAAAGGTTTTTTGTTTGTTTTAGGGGTGGGGGTTGAGTGGACTTGGTTTTGGTTTTTGGTTGGTTTGGTTTGGTTTACTAGAAAGCAAACCTTCAGGCTTCTACTAGTCAAGTACTTAGGGCTGAGCTGTAGTCCAGCCCCATCAAGGTTAATGATGTGTCTGTGAGGTGTTCAAATTGTAGGGTTTTGGCAAAGACTAGATTATATAACATCCTAGAAGCACTTAGCCTAAAGAATCTGTTGAATAAGTCATGGTGGAGTTATCATTAAAAAAAAAAACTGTAAATAAAAAAACGTAGTTATCCTCAAAGAAACAGGTTGGTTTCAGGTTAGAGGGACTGGGGAGATTTGACACCTGCGCTGAGGCTAGCTTAGGGCTGGCTGTGTGTAGTCCTCTTTGGCTTAGTCAGGTGGGCTAAGCAAGAACATGATGTCATGTGACATTGGGTTTTTAGAAGACAAAAATATTCTATATGTCAAAATATTTGGCATTCTGATTCCCTCTAGGCAAACCACAAATTCGACACACATGGAACTCCCAGCAGCAAACCATCCAGTGAAACAACCGATTCCACCCAGAGTCCAAGACAAGAGAAAGAAGTGCAGCTTTTCTAGAAGAGAGAAGGAAGAGCCTAGAAACACCAGCATAACATTTACCTTTTTTAAAAGCCAAAGACAGCAGTCCATATAATTGCTGAGATAAACTTTCTGTAAAACACCAAGAAATGAAATTCAGAAAGTGCCAGAAAGGAAAACGTGATAGCCAAGTGGGCTTTACTCCGGGATTGCAGGGCGTGCCAGGGTTAAGGATTAGGAAACAGATCTACTGATGAAAGTCACTTTATTCAAGAGACGAAAAGGGAAGTATTACCATCTCGGCAGATGATGAAAGCTTGGTGCACAAAATGTAATCTCTACTCCTAATTTCAAAAGAAGAATGATAAAATATTAATAGATAACTCATTAGTCCGATAAATACATAAACATATATCAGTCCAAATTTTAACACCACAATTAATGGAAAAAAAAACCTAGAAGAATTCCATCAAATTCAGAACCAGTTTATTTGTGCTGTAACATTTTATATCCTCCAGATCACCTGGCTAATCAGTGCGATTAGGGAAATGAAATAAACAGATGAAAAATTATAAAACTGTTGTGATTGGCAAGTTACCCAAGAAAATCAATGATTGAGAAATTCTTATAAATGCTAAGAGAATTTGACATGGAAATGCTGAAAAAAAAAATATATGAAGTCGGCAGCCTTTGTGTAGACAGGGAATAATTATGAGAAACAGTAGAATCAGGCTAAAGAGGTGGCTCGACGAGTAAAAGTGGCCTGACAACCTGAGTTTTGAGCCCAGAACCCACATGGTGGAAGGAGGCAATGTGGTAACATGTTTGAAAAATGTAAGTATCTGTTGAGCTACTCCTCCTGTATCCTGTAGATAAAATGCACACGTTCAGTCATCCACTGAGTATGACCACTTTGACATGTGCAAGAGGCGCTTTTGGACTGAGAGGGGTGTATTTGCCACATACCAAGAAAAGCAATTTGGTAAATATCTATGATTCAAATCCACTTGGCAGGTGGCACTCTCAAAGTTTCTAGAATATTTGGACAGAACCGCCTTTCGTTTTGATGGCTGGGGGTTGTGTGGCGGGGATCCTTATCATACACAATCTGACATCTAACCCAGTACTGTGACTATCAAATCACAGAGGCCACATTGTTCGGGTGCTAGGGGATATTTCTCCACATTTGTTACCCCATACCATCAAAATGAAAGGTGGTTCTAGCCAAATGTCTAGAAATTATGAGAATGCCTTTGGAGGTCAGAGGTCAGAGGCATGAGGACAAAGACAACCACCTCCTGGGTTACAGGGACTTGATAGACAGATCTTTCCATTCTTACCTTATAGTAAAGCTGATCCTACCTTTCTTGCTTTTTATCTATGGGGAAATTGGAATGGTCAGATTGTGATGGTGTCTACGGCACTTTCTGAGTAATAATTTAGACATTACTCATAAACGGTATCACTTCTGTATTATTCCCAATCTAGCTGGAGACGATTTGACTGTTGGGGAGGGCTGACAACCAAACCCAAGCATCTCTGCTTTCATATTAAATTGTATTTTATTTAAATTAGAATATTTAGTGATATAAATACATCATCTAATGCTTAATTAAACATTAAGTGAGATTTTTATTATTACATTTCAAGAAAAGTGTAAGAAATTTAGCTAATTTAAGTTTGGCCCTGTGTGTGTGTGTCTGTATGCGTGTGTGCATATCCACGGGGTAATGCAGGTGAAAAATTCCTTTCTTGGTGAGTCATAAATGTCTGCTTCTTCCTCATAAGTACCAATGGCAAACCAAAGCATGATACCAACAATTTACTTTATGGAACCCATGAGTTTACTGAGCTTCCTTAAACAGCATAAGTGATGGGGGGTCACTGTTAGGAGCATGGGTGACCCCAAAGCCAATGGACTGCAGTCTTTTCCCAGCATGAATGATGGCTCCCCACTGGTCATGTAGATGGAACCCCCTGGCACTTAATCTGCCTTAGTACACACACACACACACACACACACACACACACACACACACACACACACACACAAGCTAGCACTTCCAGGACCCACACCCACATGCAATTGGGTTAGAGTCTCATTTAAATATCTGGGAACCCCTTTGCAATCTCTAGTGGGGATCCAATGGCCTTCCCCATTGCTCACTCTTTCCTGGGGGAACGTACCAGTCGACAGACCTGCTTTTGGTGGCCTCTTACAGACAGGCACTGCTGAACTGACAGTGGCTGTTTTGCTAGAAGGGTCAGCTGTACAACAAACTGT
Organism: Rattus rattus; assembly: GCF_011064425.1. Lineage (NCBI taxonomy): Eukaryota > Metazoa > Chordata > Mammalia > Rodentia > Muridae > Rattus > Rattus rattus. The sequence continues at coordinate 170,576,638 of NC_046154.1, read as the reverse complement.
ACAATGTGTGGGTACCAATACATGTGAGTGTGGAGGACAGGGTCAAGTGTTGTGTCTCAGGTATCATCCACCTTAGTTTTTTAAGACTGGGTTTCTCACTGGCCAAGTAGGCCAGGCTCTCTGAGCAGTGAGACCAGAAGATTCACCTCTCTATGCTGCCTCCAGTACTGGAGTTACAAGGGTATATGCCACCGTGCATGGCTTTGTATGTGTCTGGGATCAAACTTGGGTCTTCATTTTTACAAAGCAAGCACTTTACCAGGGGAAATGTCTCCCCAGTCCCAACTTTTGGTTTTAAGAATTATTAAAAATTATGCTTCAGCTTCTACACTTAGATTGGTATAAAAGAAAAATAATCTTTATAATATATAGATCAATTTCAATTAACCATTATTCTAAGTATTAGATTATATTTTATTTTAATGAAAATGCACATGAATTTCTGATCCTTTAAATATAATTGCATTTTAATTCTAAACCATTAATGTCTGTATGACATAAAATCTTGACTATAATAGCATAATTAGTCATTTTCTAAAAAATGAGAATAATAGATATATTTGTAGAATATATATAATATTAATTAGATGCTGTGTTTTGTTAGTAATCCAAATACTGGTAGGTTTTTTCTTTTTCCCAGAATACTCATGTGCAATAGTAAGTAAATTCAATGTTAGGGGAGGCTGATACACTGCACCCCTGGCCTGTGTCAGACTCACAGAGCTCTGTCAGCCTCTGCCTCCTGAGTACTGGGTTAAAGGCATGCACCACTGTGCCTGGCTGAACATAGTCTTCCATACATGCTGGCTTTAAGTGATGCATGGAAAGCATAGCTTTATGTTCATTATTGTCTCACCTCATGTTATAGAAATATGGCTACCTAAACAAAGGAACGGTTAGAACCTACAGTTTGTGAACTTGACTTTAATGTCTAAATGATTAGATGTGCCCCATATAGGCGTCCTTTAGACTCTTGTCTGAGCATTGACTACAGAAGCACTGTGCAAAACAGACAAAAGCTCTCCCAGATCCCAAGTGTCCATTAACACGCCAGGCACTCAGTGCATTGTGCATCAAACATCGTCTTCATTACATCTTCTGCGAGAATACTCTACGGCTGGCGGGCTTACCCAACAAGCATTTCTCACAGGAGGCTGTCTAAGATGGAGATACAGGTGAGACCCCACTAAGCACCCTCCTCCTGAGCCACAGACTTCTGTCCTCTTCTATCCATGTCCACACGTGGCACAGAGGAGGAGGGCAAGTTCTCTGGCCTCTTTATTAAGGGCACTAATCCCATTCAGAAGGTCTCCATCCCCAGGATCTAAGCACCTTCTGAAGGCTCTCCTCCCATCAGCATGACATTGGGGGTCAGGGTTGCAATGTAGGAGTTTTAGTGGAGCAAAAACATTTAGCGTATTATATTTTTAAAAAGATCTGTGTTATTTATGTGAAGGGGTGAGTATGGAGTCCTTGGAAAGATACCTATAAAATATGTAACAACTGTTGCCCCTGGGAAATGAAATCTCCTTATGTACTGTGGAGCCCCTAGCACCAGAAGGGTGGCCCTAAACACTAAAAGAAATAAATAAAGAAATGTACTGACCGAGAGTACCAAAAGGAGAAAGTTTGGTGAGGAGCATTTTCCTAATTAGCCTTTTGAACATGTTAAATTTTGAAACATACATATCTCCCTAATTTGTGAGAGGATCTAATGACTGGTACATTTTAGTATTCTGAATTTTGTATTATCCAAGGTAGAATCAAACAGCATTGGATTTTCCTATGATTCCTTCTATGCCATGTGTCAAGATTGAAAGTCTCAGTAGACCACTCTTTTATAGGTCTACACACACACACACACACACACACACACACACACACACACACACACACACACAATTATTGTTCCAGAATCACATTTTATCATACACGCAGTGTGATTCCTTTAAGATAAGTAGAGAAAAAGTCATCCGCCATAGTTTACAGATTATGTGACATTTACACAGCTGGTGCTGAGGGTCCCTCCCGTTCCGTACCCTACACAGCTGTTACAGAGCCATGTTCCTAGTCAACTCTTCCATCGCTCTGTGCAACCAACAACGGACCCACCTCTCTGCATGAATAGCGGTCATTCTTAATGACCAACGTCTACTGATGTTGAGTTTGAGGCTAGTTTGAAATTCACCACTTCATAAAGAAAACTAGGAAAGGTACTCTGCCTTCTCCTTTATCGTACAGTGCCCTGTGCTTTGTCGCGAACCGTGTTACATAACTATAGTAGAATGCAATAGATTTGCCTGGAAGTCATTTTCTTAGGTGAAACAAACCACACACAAAAGAAACAGAGGCCTGAGCTCTCTGTTTTTATTTTTAATCCCTTGCCATCGACTCTCCTGCGTCTTTTTATTTTTTTTAAAAAAAAAGAAATGTTCTTTCTGTGTGATCCCATTATCACATCTGTCTTAATTCCGTAATCTTTTCAGCTCTCTGATCTTTTGTGTGCCACGCTCTGACATCCTGTCCAAGTCCCCTTCATGTTTTGTCTCTCTTGTTTTATTTCCATGAGAGCATCTCTTGCCATCTTAGTCTTTGTTCTGAGGCCTGACCTCCCAGCAAGGAGATGAAAAGGGAGAAAGCACTTCACTCGCCCAGCAAAGGAGGTGGCCGATAGGTGCGAAGGAGGAGGAAGACATTTTAAAGAAAAGGCAGTACTAAGGCCCGATTCTCTTGATTTTTTTTTTTTTTTGTCTCCAAGGTATAACACCTTGGAGTATGAAAAATAATGACATTTACACAAGCACCTATATAAAAAATGTGACAGAAACGCCAAGAAGACAGACTCCTTTAATTAGAATCCTGGTTCAATGTCCAATAGACTGAGTCAAATTTACTCGGAAGGTCTGAGTCACAGAGCATCGCCCCGTAGGAAGGCAAACTTGACAAATTAACTCTGTCTGTCTCGAAACCAACTTCCCTTGTAATTGAGATTCAGAATTCTGCTTGAAGTTTGTTAATGTTGATTTAGACGAAGTGGAACCTGGAACTCCTTGAAGATATCTACTCAATAAGTCAGCAGAACAGACACAAAGTAACACGCTGCAGAAAGATCAACGGTCGATATTAGAAATTTTGACAAATGGTTTTCCCCGTCTCTATTTAATAGGCGTGTTTGTGTCTCAGATCTAACTGTTTATTTGCCCTCTTTCTTAGTTTGATTTATCTTGCACCTGCTTGCCTCCCCACAGGTACCGCCTGACTCTTTAGTCTATCTATAATTCTGCCCCGTAACCCTGAGAGCAGCTACAGATCAAAAAACGAACAATTAAAATAAGAAATGTGTCTTCCTAGGTGGGAGCATGTATATTTTATAGTGTTTTTTGTTACCTTTGCACTGAACCAAACTAAATCCGAACTTTTATCTCACCAAGGCATGAAGAGCAAAAAGGGAAGCCATGGTGGGGATGCGTCCGAGTGTGTCTGTGTGGGTTTGTGTCCTGAGTGTGCATGCACGCATGCAGGGGTAAACCTTCCCAGATGTCTGCATTCGTACTGTGTTGTGAGAAGAGAAAAAGGAGGGAAATTAGTAAGTCATTTTTTTCTGCCTAGCAGTAAATGTCTGGTTAGTTCACGAATAATTGGGATTGTCCTTTCTCAAAAAAAAAAAAAAAAAAAAAGTCTAGATACTAAAGATGCACAGAAGATGGGTGAATAGACTCTTGCTTTGCACTGAACTCTCTTTCTCCTGGTTTTGTTCTTCCTCCCTCGTCTTCCAGCTCTATTCCCTCATTCCTTTTCCTTCCTGGTATTTTATATGTGTTCTGCTCTACCGAGTTGAATTTACCCAAATGTCACACTCACATACGTGCTGGATTGTTGTACTACTTTTAGATGATCTGCACCCACTCCCGCTTCTCCTGTCTGCTTCTCTCCTCTTCACCACACCCTCATCCTGAGATCTGGCTCTGGGTTAGATACAGGGACCAATTCCTAGCTACATCACTTTCTTCATCATTATAGACTTCACCCAGTTTCCGTTTCTGAGCCACGGATACAAAGTAACCCTACCAGAATCTCACTGAAAAAGCTGGCTGCCTGCAAACCTGTAAAGTGGGTCAGATGTGTGAGCACTGCCACACAGGCGTCTCCTTCGCCCTGCGTGGCATCCCCTCCTGCAGACATCCCCTGCACTCTGAACTTTCTGTCCCCTCCTGCAGGACTCTCCCACACTTGGAGTTCTCCAACTGCTTCCTGTTGACACCTGTCCCCTCAGAGTTCTGCATCCTGAGCTCCTTCTGCCGGTGCATCATTTCTAAGGGAAACCTGGTAGGAAAATTCCATCAAGATGTTACTCAGAGACAACAAAAATTTAATATGTCATCCCCTATGGAATGGGCTTGGGGATTTATGTCCCCGTGTTCTGTTGTTAATGAGGGGTGGCACTGGGAAGGTACTCAGCCGTAACTGATCTGAGATGCTCATAAGCAGAGCTACCTGCTCTATTAAATGCTAGCTTTGATGAGATTTGACAGCATTTCTTAAAAAGAGAGGAAGCTAACATTTCCCACCATTTTTCTTTTGTGACTGATACAAGTTTAATATTGCTCTCTTTTTTAAGCAACAAAAAAGCTAGGATATCTGCATAGAGTGATACCCAAAGTTATACCGACCACTAGAGGATAACCTCAATGATCTTTGACTACCATGACACTCCACTGCTTGGGAACAGAGGCAGGGAGGTTAACTTTCCTCTCTCAGGGGTTTCCAAGCATCCAACATACATTGTGGGCTGTCAAGACAAAGGAATGGAATTGAGGAAAATCTTGGAGTGGATGAGGAAAAAAACCTCGTCGGGGTTGGCCCAAAACACTCAGCTGAACACTTTCTTGAAGGTTTGGTAGCTCATAGTCTGAATCTCAGACATGACAAAGAAGATATTATGAGCCCATCATTCTAGAATAAGATATGGCTCTTGAGAGAGAGGGAACCTTGAGTTAGAGTGACCAGTTGGGAAGTTACACAGCTGAACAAGAGCTGGTAGCAGGAAACTATATTCAGAAAGCTGTGTAGGTAGAACTTAGTGGCCATTTCGATAGTAAAAGGAGAGACCACATATGTGTATTTTCCCTTTATGTTATTATTATGCCCCCTATACTTTTTAATTCAAAGGAAACTATTATATTAAATGAGACTGTCTAGAGCTAATCCCCATGATAAACTTATAAATGTGTGGGGCTGGCAAAATTATGCCCAACTTGACTGGTAATACATTTGTCAAATATAATTTTTGATCAGAAAAATATTGCATCCCACACAATGAAGGTATAATGTATCTCTAAGAAAGGGCAAGAATTCTAACTCTCATTTTCCTCTCTGTTTTCCTACCTCTAAAGGTGTTCCTAACAGAGACAGTCTTTGTAGGTCTTGCGTATTTTCACTGCAATTTGATTTAAGACAGCATTTGAAAGACAAATATTTCCACAGTAAATATTCCCAACTGCCATCTTTGGAAGGGGTAATTTGATCAGTGGTACTACGTTGAATTGCATTACAATTGGTTCCTTCAAATAATGTGTATTACCTACGCTTTCTGAAAAGGAAAAAGAAATCATAAAGTAATGTTAAGGTAATCTGCTTTGCAAAAGGAGTCCTGATATCAGGCCGCAGTGAAGCTGTGCTTATGGCGACGTAGCAGGGTGTGATGAGTTCTCAAGTTTTGATGTTTATTAAAGAGTTTATTGGAGTCTCATAGAGCAATAACAAATGATCCAATAAAATAAATAAGATTAAGCAGTTCCAGTAAACAAAATTATAATAAAACTCCAGAAGAGCAGAAGCAAGCCATTTTTATTTGTTTAATTCCCACAAAAATCATATTAATATTTCCAAATCTTATAAGAGGTTTTGGGATTCAGAACCCATTTGCGCCTGGGCAGAAATGTTGGAGCCATAATTCATGCTGTTCGTGAATTCATTTATTGGACTATTTAGCATGTTAGCAAACTTTTGAAAAGGAAATCACTTTTCCTGGCACAAAAAAAGGGGGGAAACAGTGGGAATGAGCGGCTTGATGCGGTGCCATTTTATGGGAAATAAAAAGCAAGCGAACAAAGTCAAGCTAGAGAGAGAAAGCAATGTTGTTTGAGTTGAAAAAAAAAATAATGACCTGGAGGCAGAAAAGGAAAGTGCTTATTGAAGGAAGTTATGAGACAAACACTCTCCTAGCAGCTTCCTTCTTCCCAGAGCCCTTTAAAGGCGGCGAGTGAAGGCAGAGCAGAGAGAGGCAGCCCAAGCCATGGTCAGCCTCAGGAATTCCCATATCTGACACAACCCAGGAGCCACGAAATGATGACTTTGCTATAACAAAACCCTGGATCATGGAACGTCCAGCTTCAAAGAGCCAGAGTCAGACTGATGGTTCAAGAGGCATCAGAGACACTTTAAAGAGATACAGCCATATCTTCCAGTAACACACATCTCAGTGGGCTTCTCTGTGTGCAGATAGAATTGCAGACAAATGTCCATTTTATAGATAGATAGATAGATAGATAGATAGATAGATAGATAGATAGATAGATAGATAGACAGATAGACAGATAGACAGACAGACACACAGATAGATAGATATAGATATTAGATATAGATATGTATATATATTGATTTTATGAAAAGCTCCCCCAGAATCTAGAAATGAGCACTACAATGACAGAGTTTCTACTACTCGGATACAGTGAAGACTTGGGCATTAAAACCAAGCAGCGAGAAAACAAAGACCACTCTAGTTCTTGCTCTCTGAAACAGTTGACTGGAACTCACACAGGTACAGGAAAAGAATGCTTGTGAGAAGATGATTTTGTACCACGCAGCCAGTTGTAGTAGCCTCTTAGACGCCACTGCTGATTTTAGAGCAATTTAAGAGATGGAGTTTGAAAGAGGACCACAGAACACTTTCAGGAATGTGAAGGGGCAGGCTGGAAGGCAGGAAGGGAAGGTGACTGCTGCCAAATCACAGATGCAGGAAATTTCTTGAGATCTGAGATGGTGCTGAGAAAAGGGTGTGGTCACGAGAGCAATCTTTTCTCCCCCTCCCCCTTCATCCTCTGGCTCTTAAAACAGGTCCACTTCCTCTTCCACTTCCACAATATTCTCTGGGCCTCGTGTACAGAAATATTTTGTAAAAGTATCCTTTGAGACTGGCTCCACAAGTCTGCATTTTTGATTCGGGTTTTTTCTATAATGACCTCACTAATAACTGTCTTAACATTTAACCTCATACCCACACATAAACATGATCCTCTCTCCTCATCAACAGAAATTTTAAAGGTCTCCTTGGTGACCTGGGGTTCCTAAACTTTTTTTCTGTATGGGGAAGGGTTTTATGGATAGCATGTTTGTACGCCCCACAAAATTTAAATATAAAAACTCTCCCAATGAGATAGCATTGTGAGGTAGAACCTTGTTGAGATAATTAGGTCTGTATGAGGTCATAAGGATGAAGGATTGTGAAGAGAACAGGGTCCTCCATTGTGTAAAGGCACAACAAGAAAGCCTCCATCGCTAAAGAAGACACCTTCCTGGATACTCGGGCCATACTGACATCCTGATCCTGACTTCTAGTCTCCAGAGCTGTGAGGCACAAGGCTAGCTATTAAAACCACTCTGTCTACTGTATTCTGTCTACTGTATTACAAACTCGAATTGAAGGAAGTGGGGTTGGCTGAGGTAGAAAAATACCCACTAAAGCAAATGGTAGATCCAGAGTTGACACCAGGTCTTGTAAATGAGGCCAGGGAAATTCTTAGACTGAGACTGAGCTCTGAATTTTACTTAGGGGCCTCCCAGTACCCAAAGAAGATAAGGAATATAACTGCATGACTCACGGAATTTTTTTCTTTATTTTTTTCAGTGTAGAGTCCAAACTCAGGGCCTTAGACATGCCAGGTAAATACTCTCCCACTAGACTATATCCCCTGCTAGACTCAAAGCTTTAAAAATAAAAGCAATACATCCTGGGAATTAAAGAAATATATTATTTTGTCTTTATTCCATGGATATTGCTCAAAAGAAACAAAGCTTGAAGTAGCAGAAACACTCCTTTTCTGGTTTTGGTTGGTTGGTTGGTTCAGTTTTTAGGTTTTTGTTTTTTTGGTTGTTTGTTTTTGTTGTTGTTTCTTCAGAGAATAAATGGAAGAGTTTCATGAGTTTGTTTTGTTAAAAACACCCCCAGAAAAACCCTACGTCTTACTGTTGCCATCTGTCTCGCCATCCTTGGATTGTGTCTTCTGAAGAATCTATCACATGACTTACTTCAGAACCTAAGTTCCATGCCTGTAGAGCAATACATGTGAGAGCTTTACCAGTATGAATTCGATGATAAGGGATACATTGGGGTTATTGATGATGGAGAGAACATGCTGGCCTAAAATAATAAGTTCCAGATACATAAACTTGGGCGATCTGTCTTATTCGGTTCTGGCTGCTATAGCAAAATGCCACAGATTATGTAGCTTAAGCCAGAGACATTTATCTCTCACGGTTCTGAAGTCCGATCTCAATGTGCCTTAAGCTTTCCTTGATAAGGGTCCTCTCTCTGGCTGGTAAGTTACTCTTATTGCTGCGTTCCCCCATGGTGCAGAGAAACTTCTAGAATCTCTTCCTCCTCTCCTAAGGGTACTAATCCTATCATAGGGGCCCCATCCTTGTGACACCATTTATATCTAATTCCTTTTCAAAGTCCTTATCTAATACTATCTTCTTAGGGCTTGGGACTTTGATATGTGAATCTGCTTTTGTCGTGGTAAGCTTTGTTCTGTTCTGTTTTTGAGATATGTTCATGCAGCAAAAGTTGGCCTTAAATTTACTACGTGATTGAGGGCAATGCTGAGATTGTGGAGTCTGTCTCTGTCTGAGTGTTGGGATTATAGACATGGAACATAATTACTAGATTTCAACATGTAAATTTGCGGGAGCCATAAAAAGATATAGCCCATAATAGGATCTATCTTAAACCATCAATAAAATCTAAAAAAGAGACTTTCTATGTAGATGGCTGTTTTGAAGCTATTTCTTGCTTTTATTACCTGGTAGAGGGGAACTCTTAAAACTTGGGAAGTAAATAAAATAAGTCTCAGGAAGATCCTAAAATTTACAGGACTGACTAGCTTCCTTCTCCCCTCCCCCCGACTCAAAGGTTATATAAACAGTAACAATTTCTAAAGAGAGGACATTCTGACTGAAAAAACCAACTGTGATTGATCTAAGGAGTTCCCTTTCATTATCACTTCATGGGCCTTTCGGTGGTAAAGCTGCTTGTACTTATCTATGTTCCTATAAGTAATCTCTCAGCCATACTCCTGTAAGTAACACTAGTTAAACATATTAGTTCATTAGACTAGACTAAATAGACTCATTTTTGGTCTGTTGTGGGTACCTTATCTGGGGTGAATACATGTCTGTCCACACTATCACAGAAACAATCACACAAAAGCTTTTTTGGAACACACTAAGTGAGGACACATTATACCTACAATTTCTCCTCAATGGGTATAGGGATATTCTATTATTTTCCTCTAGGCTATGAAATAGGACAATTTCCCTGGAACTTTTTGGATATTCTTCATGTAAATCTTGGGCTTGATAGCTATATGTGCCAGGGAAATATCTGTGGGGTACCCACATTTTTGGGAAAACCCAAAGTTATCAAGAGCCATTTGTTGAGTGACACTGCACAAAACACTAGGCTATCATCCTATAATATATGTAAGGGGAAGAACTGGATTTATTCACTCACTGTTGTTATTATTGTTGTTGTTATCATTGGTTTGGTCTCACCCTTAAAGCTTAGCCTAGCACCTGGTAAGAACTATTTATAACTAAATCATCTTCACAGCTCCTAAAATTGTGATATTTTCAAATCATATATTGATCGGTAAACATCATCCGGAAAAAATTTAAATAACATGCTCACAAGCTATTTGATTATAAAGAACTTCAATTCTTGAAGAAAAGAAAGATACTTGTGTCACTTCCATTATCTGTCAAATTTCAGTAATGGTAACCAGCAGATAGTGAATGAATAAACAAATTATAAAGTTGATTTTATTCACAAAGAGCTTTCTAGAAACAGAGCTCTACAACTAGCTTTGCTCAGGTAGTAATTAATTTTTTAACTATTTACACCACCTAGACAACCCAGTGTAGATATGCAATTTCATCCAGATTTACCCAATACAATTAAATGTTGGGGCTAATGAGGCAGTGAAAGTATTTCCTTATACAAACAAAATCTTTCAATTTTACAGGACAGTGGCATCTAATGACTGCTACCAACACATAGTCACTGGGTGGCCAGCTTCTATTTTATTCAGTGAGGTTAGCAATTATTCTGTAACACTTAATTTCCTGTTACTAATGCTTTCCCAGAAGCACTTAAGCATGATGGCCTTATGAATATAGTTATTAGCGGAACCTCACTCAGTGTTTGGATTCTTTTGGAAATCTGATAAAGATAATCTTCTTCCAAAGGTTACTGTCCAGATAAGAAGTCATTTTATCAGCAGGCCTGAGCTTCAGCTGGCTGTCATGAAGAGTGTCTCGTTAGTCAGTGAAGGACTTTGTAGCTGGGTCAGGGCTGTGGAAGTCTGGGGCAAGGTTGCTAAGGTAACGAATCTGTCCAAAGACTTCTCTCGGCATCAGCCTTTCATCTTGTTAAATTTCTATAAGCAAAGCACTGTGAGGAGAATGCTAATATACCGGATGACAGGGGCAATTGTGTGGAGGTATTTCCAAGCCTGATAGGTATGTGTTTCAGTTCCTTTCTAGCACTACAACAATATTGCGTGGGCTTAGTGGTGTTCGCGAAAATGAGTTAAATTATCCTGGGTCCATCTACTGTTTACATTAGCATGTGAAATACACGGAGCTACAAAGCAGGATTTAATTCAACAATACACATTGATTGAGTGCCTGCTTCGTACCTGAATTCATTTTTCACTATAATATGCGAGCCTGAGAAGAATTAAATTCTAAAGAAAAGGAAGCTTAGCCTGCCGTCCAGAGAGTCTAGATTCAGTCGGGTGGAATAACTTCAGTTTTGGGGTTGAAAGCAGCACCAAGGTGGTATGTATCTTAAAGTACACCGGGCAGCAAAGACTAGTGAGGTTATGTCAAAAAAAAAAAAAAAAGATACAACCATCTTAAACAGGGAACTCTGGCCTGGAATGGGACAATTTGAACATTAAAAAATAATAATGATGAAAATAATGTCTTGGTGCAAGTTAAATATATAAAAGTCCATGAATTCCTAACTACACTTAAGAGACACTTCCTGGCTATTAGTAGAGATCACTAACTAATATCATTACTGAAATTTACAAATTATGTCAAAGAATGAAGACATAAATATCTTCCTTTTCTTAATGACTTGCAGTTCCTTACAATCAAATAGAATACAGTCTGTGAGAATGGGCTCTTTTTTCTTTTTTTCAGATTATCTTTACAAAAGAAATGATGTGAGACTGAGGAGATGGCTCAGGCTGTAAGATTCTTGATACACAAACGGAAGGATCTGATTTGCATCCCTAGCATCTGAGTGAAAATCTGGGTACCATAGCACACGCCTGTAATCATAGCAGTGAAAGACAAAGACGGGATGGTCCCTGTGGCTTACAGCCCAGGCAGCAGAGCCACATTGGTGAGTTTCAGGTTCTTTGAGAGACCCTGTCTCAAAACATAAGGTGAAAAGAGACCTAAGAAGACGCCAACATCCACCTCTGGGCTCTGAAAACAGGAGCAAATACACTAACATGCACACTTGTGTACACATGCAGAGGCATGCACACGCATGTACACAGGCGTGTGCACATGTGCACACATGCACGCGCGTGCGCACACATACACACACACACACACACACACAAGCCCTCAGCATTCTGCAACTCTTAATAAAATGATGTATCTTGACAAAATGCACATTTGGGGTGGTGAGAAGATAATATTGACAACCCCGGAAGTCTCTAATCAGTCGCACTATCGTTTAAGATGAAACCGTCAGACACAGGACACTTCTTGGTCTAACACTTGGCAGAAGTGCATACCTCACCTGGAAAAGAGTTTCGCCTGGAAACATTGAGCCTGACCTTAACCAGTTCCTTAGCCCCTAACTACAAAGAAGAGACTAGAAGCTAGACAACAACAAAATCTAGAAATTGGGACGTTTTAAAGACAAATGACCTAGTTTCTCCAATGAATCAGTAGTACTGAAAAAAAGAAGTACTGTGGAAAAAATAACCCTTTAAATCAACCCTTTAAGAGCTATAACAGTCAGGTACAGTGAGTGGAACTTGTTTGGATTCTGAATTGAATAAATTGAATTAAAAACAAAATATGTGAAAGAAAAAGAAAAATAATATAACAGATTTATATGATATGAAGTCTACTGTTATTTGTGTGTTCTATGATTAAATTTATTGGTCATGTTTAGTATGCAGACCCGCATACTACAATATTTACACATGAAGTTAAATGGTAGGCGAGTTTGCTTTAAAATATCAGGGGGAAAGCAGAGAAGTTGATTCAAGCAAGTTTGGCTAAATAGTTATAATGAAGAAGTCTGGAAATGAGACAGTTATGGAAAACTGTTTGAATGACAGTGTGGAAACAGCCCGGATTACAACTGTGTGGCTTAAATTACAGTGCTGTGAGCTTCGATACTGAGAGGACAAGTAGGCCCTGTCTGTTGCTTATATAAAATGTGTTTGCTTCAAACAAGAATCTGTGAAAATGGAAAAGCCAAACTGGTGAGTACAATGGTTTTTATTCATGCTATTCTTATTCCGAACTCTAAAACTTGCCTTTGTCTAGAAATGGGAACAGAGGAAGAGTTTGGCATGGTGAAATACATCGCCCCCTTGTAGTGTCAATGCCTTGGGAACTCTGTGAGCAGCAATTCTAAGAGAGCCCCATGCTGTCTACTGCTTTGGCTCCTACCAAGCCCATGAGTGATACTCACATTTCTACAAACAAACAAGAAAATAGTAGGCTACAAGGCCAGAACCATTCTTCTTCTCAGGGTAAAATGAAATTTTAAAATAAATCCTCATGAGCTGTTACATAAAGACAAAAGTTTTTCAAGAATTAACCTGTGTGTACAATGACTACATTAATAGATAAGGCTCTAACAAATCAGTAAAAATATGAACACCCTGTTAACAAAGCAAGCAAATTACACAAAATAGAGAGAAATGAAAATAACCAGCCCTGGAAGGAACCACACGCCCCAAAACAGCACAGAATTTTGGAGTTGATCTTAGTTGTACATCAGAACTAGCCATGGTGCTGAATATACCATGGTTTCTTATTTATTTATTTATTTATTTATTTATTTATTTATTTATTTTTACACTCCGGATTTTATTCTTCTTCCCATCCACCCCCAACAGTTACACATCCCATACCTCATCCCCCCACCCCATGTCTCCATAAGGATGTCCCCACCCCACCCACCCCACCCAACCTCGAACCTCGACTGCTGGTCGTCCTACAAGGTCGCTCTCCTCAGCTTCCCCCATCTTTTCCCTAATTCAACCAGAAGGTCAGCAGCTTCTGTTTGTTGGTTGCGTGCACATATCTGCATCTGACTCTTTCAGCTGCTTGTTGGGTCTTTTGGAAGGCAGTCGTGGTAGGTCCCCTTGTGAATGCCCCATAGCTTCAGTAATGGTGTCAGGTCTTGGGTCCTCCCCGTAAGCTAGATCCCTCTTTGGGCCATTGCTGGACCTTCTTTTCCTCAGGCTCTTCTCCGTTTCCATCCCTGCATTTCTTTCAGACAGGAAGAATTATGGATCAGAGCTTTGGCTGTGGGATAGCAAACTCATCCCTCACTTGATACCCTGTCTTTCTGTTGGAGGTGGGCTCTACACCCAACTTTCTCCCCACTGTAGGGCATTTCATCTACCTCCCCTTTTGAATCCTGAGAGTCTATCACTTTCCAGGTCTCTGGTACATTCTAGAGGGTCCTCCCAACCTCTTTCCTCCCGAGATCGCCTGTCTCCATTCTTTCTGCTGGTCCTCGGGGCTTCAGTCCTTTTCCCCCACCCAATACCAGATCATGTTCCCCTTTTCCCTCCACCACAATTTCTTAAAGAAATTAATCTGAAATTGAATAAACTGAAAGTGTCTGGTGGCTAGCATTCACAGAACAGAAGGTACTACAAAGTAATTCAGGAAGATAAGTTATCAATAGTCTAACCCAGCAGTGGACTCTGCCTGCTATAATACTGACCTGCCAGGGAAGATGTGCCCATTGGCACGATAGTGTCAGGGTCATCATGGGAACAACCAACGACTTTTTGGGTAGATCTGAGAACAGCCCCTCCACGGACTAGAGTTCATGCCTGGTGCTGCAAACCTGTTAATGGCCCATAGCTGAGATCCAAGGACCTAAGAGGGCTAAACCAACCACTGCTGTTTTGCTAAGTGAGCATGTCATTGAACTACCTCTTAAGTATTTATGTGTATATGCACAAGCAAGTGCTGCTCTCCACCTTGATGGGGGAAGCTTCCTTTTGCAGCAAATGATAGCTAGTACAAGGACTCGTGGCTTCTCAAAATATTAAGAATAAGAGACTATAGAGTAGTCATCCCTAAATGAGACAATGCACATCACCTCCAAGGTGTAGGGAACATGGTAGAAAGAACATAAGACCTAGATGATGAAGAGAAGAGCTAGGAAGTCCTATCTTCTGGGTATGACTATTGTAATCATAGGAGCTGAAATAGCCTATACTAGGTCTGCACAAGACTGAGCCTATCAACATCCAGTCGTGGAAGGGGAAAGGGGCTCACAGACTCTGCAGGAACTATTGGCCACTGGGGACTTCTGAGGCAATAGAGTAATCATTGATGAGTGGTCACACCCCTAAGCTCATGAAGTTGGCCTTCTCAGTGGGTCACAGGATAAAGAGATATAAAGTGGGGGATGGAATTATGGCATTGTTGGAAGGACAGGGTGATGTCAGGGGAAGAAAAGCAATATAAGGTATAAGGGGCATGCATGATCAAACTGAATAAAATACATATGGAAAGCTGACAAAAATAAATTCAATTTAAAAGAAAACTATAAATGACTAGTAAATTTTCTTTCAGGTGCTAGGGATCAAACTCAAGTTTCTACTAAGTTAGGCAAGTGCTGTATCACTGAACTAAAGTTCAGCCCATTAAATCACATTTAATATTTAAAATACCGGCCTTGATAATAATCAATTAATGAAAACTGAGATAAGCAAATACCAGTCTTTCTATTTAACTGTCAAATAATTTTAATAATAAATGTATTTTTCTATAATAAAAAGGGTCTTTCTCCTAGGAAGTAGTTTTAAAATTGGTTCAACACTTCCAAAGGTCAACTTGACAGTATGTAGAAAAATTATTGTCTTGAAAATGATCATTCGACTTCTTAAAATTGATCCAAGAGTAATAATGAAAGATATGAATGACTATTTGGATAGAATATCATCTATCTTAGCATTCCTTAGGATAGTAAAACATGTGTGTGTGAGTGACATATACATGTGTATATATAAGAAGCTAGATATCCAATAACTGAAATTAGTTCAATAAATATTAAGTAAATAGAATAGTATGTAGTCACTAAGATACAAATAAGTAATTATCCAAAAATACATTTATATTATACTTATATTTAAAACAAGGTAATTAAGTAATATGTATCAGCTTTGTTTATATAAATACATGCTAAATATTTATCAAAATTAACTTACTACAAAATGAAAACTTACATCCTCCTTAATTAACATGAATGTAATTATTTTATTTTCCTTCCTATTTGCCAATACCCTTTACAGCTTTTAAAAGCAAACACATAAGAATAAGAACTATGCTTTTAAGATCAAGAAGAACTTTCTAAGCAGTAACTTCTACTACTCTAACTGTGCCCAATTGTTCTTTTATTCAATCTGGGTTTATTGTACCCTACATCCTCACTAACGGAGCATAAGCGAGAAGCCGCCACCCTACAATTTCTACCTGCTGGTGCCACCAAGAGCCCTGGAGAGGAGACTCGCTGAGAGCTGGTGACTAAGTGTGGAAAGCCTTTATCACTCAGGTTCCTATACTTAGTGTTTCATTTTACCTCGGGACTATTGCAGTTGTATCAGTCACTCTAGTTTTAGTGCCTGCCTCAAACTAAAACAGCCATGGAGCCCCGGGTGCCCTTTCATTCCCTGCCAGTGGTCCCCTATCAGAAATATCCTGCCACCATAAGACTTGTCCATCTAACCTGACTTTCATTCCCAATGAATGTTTAATCTACTGGTTACAATTTTTCCATAACCTTCGTGCTCCTATATCGAGGGCAAATCTATATAATTTCTTAAGTATATATTCATTTGGTCCTTTCTTAAGTATATATCCTTGTGGTATAATGTCTTTTTTTTTCTCATTCAGTAAGCTTGTTCAAAACATGTAGTGTTATAATCGGCTTTTAAACTACAACAATAATGGTTACCTCCTTGTCCAAAAGTATCCTATTTCCATTTCCAGGCTTGGTTTCAACTCGTATACTTCTAAGTATGGCTAAGGGATGGTGAGATGGCTCATCCAGTGAAGCTGCTTGCTCCCAAGCCTGAAGACCTTATTTCAATCCATGTGACGTGACCCATGTGATAGAGAATGAACTCCCAAAAGTTCTCACATACACACCATGGGATGCACATGCATATATATATATATATATATATATATATATATATATATGTATGTATGTATATATGTATATATGTATATATGTATATATGTATATATGTATATATGTATATATGTATATATGTATATATGTATATATGTATATATGTATATATATATGACTAAAGTCATGAAAATTAGTAAAGTTAGACCTTATGCAAAGCAGATGGAGGAAGCTTAGTCACCATGTTCTAAGAGCATAGCATTCAGACACATCACATCTGTGCACTATGAATATAAAAATCCCACATTCACCCCATGATCATTTATTGAATGCCAACTAAAAATCCAGAGTTATTTCTCCACATCCACATTCTGGAGGTACAAACATGAACAAGTATGAATACCCTTTGAAGATCTCATCATTGAGTCAGAGATATGAACACACAAGCAAGCGACATACTCCAATGGGTGAGGTGAATACGGGCAATCAGGGAAGTATATAAAAGGCGAAATGGGGGTAGTCATGCATAGTCACAAAAGGTGGGTTTCTGAAACTACATGTTCCTCTAGGTGTTAGCTGATGTTCCATAATTCTTAAGTTTCCTATAAGCCTAAGCGAGACTAGATTAAATGAAATTCAACATGTTTCTTTTATTATTTCTTGTTGATCTTTGAGTATGCGCATGAGTATGCAAATGCACATGTGTGTGAGGGTGCCTATATGTATGTCAAAACATGGGGACAACCTGCCATTCCTCAGGAGGCATCAACCATGTCTCTTAATTAAGGTCTCCCATTGGCCTGGGGTTTAACAATGGCGGCTGGCCAGCAAGCCCTAGGGATCCACCCACCTACGCCTCCCCAGTGCAAAGGATTACAAAAGCATCCCACCATGCCTGGCTCTTTTACATGAGCTGTTCATCTTTTTTACATAGTTTCTGAAGTCTGACCTCAAGTCAGTGGGAGCAAGCACTTACAACTAGGCTACCTTCCTGGTCTTCATATTACTCTCTTTCTGTGTTATGTGTATTATCAGAGCTCCAGCTAATGAGTGTTCACTGAGTTTCTGTGGATACATTTCCAAAGATTGTATGGCTTTCTCGAGCTGGTTAAGCACAGAACCCTCACTTCACAGGCCACCTCGATGAAGAGTTTTAGAGGCTGAGAGTATAGCTCTGGTAAAGCACTTGCCTAGCATGCACAAGGCCCTGGGTTCAATCTCCAGCATTCAGAAGCAAAGCTTTCTCATTTACAAGGTATGTGCCTCTGCAATTCTTAATTTTATGTATCCGAGACTGTGAGGCTCTTAGGCAGAACCAGAGAAAACAAAGATAGTTGAATGTAATGGTTACCACACAAAGAATTCAGTAAATAGCTGGTAAAGCCATGACAGAGGCCATGTTCTCATTTGTGCAACATAGTTCAAGCATATACTATGCTTATGTGACAGGAGAGCAAACACAGACCAGACAAGAACAGAGTGGGCGAGTAATACATCTGGGAACAGAAACCAGACTCAAGTTTAATACTCCTATTTTGTTGTTGTTGTTTCTTTGTTTTATTTTCTTTTTTGAGACAGGGTTTTTCTGTGTGTAGCTCTAGCTGTCCTGGAACTCGTTCTGTAGACCAGGCCACCTTCAAACTCAAAGATTCATCTGCTTCTGCCTCCCAAGTGCTGGTATTAAAATCATGAACTACACTCACATGACCACACAGCCCAGGGTCCCAGCCAAAACTAATTTCAAATATTCTGTTCCATTTAATCCAGGCAAGGTGAGGTCTTTGTTTGTACTATTGAGATTTGGAATTTGGGTTTCCTCTCTTTGTGAGAATCATCCTCAATGTTTTAATCTTCTGTAATTTATGCTTCTGCTAATGATTATAGAACCATGAATTACAACCATAAGTGAATTCTACATATCAAGTATGAGTAATTAAGATTTATTTATTTGTGTGTATGAGTGCTCTATCTACAAGTACACATGCCAGAAGAGAGCATCAGAGCTCATTACAGATGGTTGTGAGTCACCATGTGGTTGCTGGGAATTGAACTTGGGACCTCTGGAAGGTCTGTCAGTGCCCTTGACCACTGAGCCATCTCTCCGGTCCCCAAGTATGAGGAATCAATACCGACCTTGGCTATGGTTTGCTTATTGCGAGAAGGTTACTCTGGATGTTGGGAAGGTCTATATCAGTGACAATTCCAGGCAGGAGGGTCGGCTGGCAAGAAGACTGGAGGTTTCCTCCTGCATAGACAACAGTCAGAATGTAAAGATGGGTGCAGATATTTGGTATAGGTCCTGAAGGGACACCACAACAACAGTTTATACCTCAGCCATAAGCCCATGGTGCCCCAAGACTGCGTGTCAGAAAACCAAACAATGACAAAAAAATGAAAGCAAATTGATGAATGTCCCAAATCATGAAGTCCCCTAAGAGGCACAGGCTCCATGGCGGAACAACAGAACTATCCTAAAGGACAGCCATTGTCTAACACTCAGACTGTTTACTCGGTTTTGTGAGCTTATAGCTATCACTGGTTTCTGTAGGGGTACAGAGATGACCATCAGAATATTCTCAGTTCAGAAGTCAGAGACCTGAATTGGATCTGCTAGGATACCTCAGTCAAGTAACTTAACCTCTCTGAATCTTCATCTACAAAATGAGAATAAGAATTTCTTAGAGACTGATTTCAAGATGGCGGCAGCTGCCGGCACCGGAAGGACCACAGAGCAGCTCTAAGGAGCCTAAAATACCCTTGGAGGCAGCAAGAAGAGACACAGCAGCAGAGGATGGGTCTGTAGAGCATTCAGTATCTCTGGAAAAATTAACTAACTAATAAACTAATAAGAAAATAAAATGTCTCATCAATTTGAGAAAAAAAGATGGCAGAGCAGAGCCCCTCAAAAAGAAGAAGAAGAAGGCGGGTTGGGGATTTAGCTCAGTAGTAGAGCGCTTGCCTAGTAAGCGCAAGGCCCTGGGTTCAGTCCCCAGTTCCGGGAAAAAAAAAAAAGAAGGAGGAGGAGGAGGAGGAGGAAGAGGAAGAGGAAGAGGAAGAAAGACTGGAGACCAGGTGGAGGCAACAAATATAGGAATATGGTCACAGGGGATAAAAGAACACGTCATCGCTGAGTAGGGCTGGTCCACCACTGGCCAGGAGTCTTGGGCAGTTAGTCAGCCAGCAAGATGCAGCCACTACTGCTACAGCTCTCAGTACTTGTCCTGCTAGAGGGAGGAGAGTGTGGGGCACCGTCTATGGGCTCCAAACACAAGGGTCATGCTCAGTGAGTTGGCATGGTGGCCATCACCCATGGCAAGAGGTATGCAGCAGCCTGGAGTTAGCTAGGATCCTGCCCAGGGACATGCTGCTGAGCATCAAGATCATTCTAACTCTAGGCAACAGCTAGATATCTGAGATGATATCTCAGCTATAGTCCACTATTTGTGGTGCTTAAGAAACTAGAAACCTTGAACCAGACCAATGAGTTGTTGCAACAAGTATTTGCATGTAAAGCTGTTGGGGGGATAGATAGATAGATAGATAGATAGATAGATAGATAGATAGATAGATAGATAGCCCCTGTATGAATTTGATAGATGTATGATAGAGAGATGGTAGTGACAGGTATAGGAGACAAGACTGCTGTGGACCAAAGAGCATGTGTCACTCATTGCTAAATAGATCTGTCAGGACGGTGTGCAGCAGCCTGGAGCTCTGCTGGGTGGCAGGGTCCACCCAGCTGCCTGATCACCCCTGGCTCCAAGCAACCACAAGATATCCAAGATGAAAAACAGTTCATTTTCTGAACCAAGCCTCCTCAAAGGACCTCCATGGTCCATGCTACCACCCGGAAGCCATGTGGCTGTCCATGATCTGTGCTGGTTCTGAGATCCAGGCTGGGGACAGAAGCTATGCTGAAGCCCACGGTTTGTGCTGCCACCAGAGGCCATGTGCATGTCAGTGGTCTATGCTGTCCCCAGCTGTGATGGGTAAGGAAGCTTCTTTTGCAGTGGAATTAATGGCAGAAGACTCGAAATTGAGAACAAGAGGCATTGATGACTTCTGTGACAACATCTCTGCTCTCCCCCTCCCTCCTCCCTCCCCCGTCCAAGGAAAAAAAAAAGGAAATAGTCCAGATAGGGAGCCATTGAAGAGAGTCCTTAAAAATTGTGGTAAAGATGATGAACTATAGCTCTTTATCAGTGATGGCTTCTGATAGGGTAAGGGTCTTGGGGAGTGGGACACAGGAATGACTTAGTTTTCTCTAAGGGGCTGGACACTGGGATCTAACAAAGCTCCAATGAGTACATGAGCAATGCAAATTACACCTGGGGTATGGGGATTTTTTTCTTTTTAGGGAAGAGCATGATCACCCTGAGAGACTGGACCTAGGGGGAATAGGAAATGCATCAGAGTGCATTGTATAAAATCCTCAGAAATAAAAATATTACATTGGGAAAGTAAGAATTATTTTTATATTCTTCACAGGATTTTTCTTTCCTTCAGTTTCCGTGATACAAAGAGATCCAGTGTTCACCAGAAGACCTGGAACACAGTAAATGTTCAGGCTCTTGTCCTAACGGTATTGGTTTGATAAATTCCCAATTCTGTTTTCACTGTAACACATACGGACTGTATATTCTTTCTCACCACTGAGTGTAGAAGCATAGTCATTCTCAATAAGGCTCGCTGACATCTCCATAAAGTCCCCTGCTCAAGAATATTTTCAGGAATCAATAGAGAAACGAAAGTGAGTGGGTCTCTGTACAAATGATACAGTCGAGAGCCTAGCATGTTGGCCCACATCTGTAATCCCAGCAGCAGGGAGGTCGAGGCAGGAGGACCATGGGTCGGAAAGCAGCCTGTGCTACATAGAGAGCTTCTAACCCAAGTGAAAAGGAAATAAATGAATTAGAACCTTATCCCAATAGATCCGTAGGGAGTAGAATCACAGAAATAGCCAGAAGCCTACAGGACCCAGCATCAATAAGACAGCGCTGAGAGGAAATTCTGACTGATTAATAAGTGCTGAGCCTACCAATAGATCAGAGGTGGCCTAGCTGGGATAAAGCAAAAGGGCTCTCTGGTAATTCCCCCTCAGCACCTTGCTCGTCAAGCAGGGTTGCAATAGGAGCAGTCAGACCATTTCTACGGACAGCTCATTCTTCAGAATCCCTGAACCATGAGGCTCTGTCTTACTTTAGTATACAGTGTGTTTTGTTTTTACCCTCCTTATTTGAAAGAAATACCTGCTGGAACAACTTTTTTTTAAAAAAATTAAGGTAACCAGCTGAGGAGCATAGCCTTGATCAACCAGCATATAATTCCAGATGGGTCTCTTAAAGCCAAGCCTTGAGTTGACTTGTAAGTGACCCTGTCCCACGCAACGGCTGTGCTCCTCATGGAGCTATTTGCAAGTTAATATATATTAAAAATCACATATGCCCGCACACATTACTTCTATGTGTCAGGAGACCTCAAGAGATCATACATCCATCTTCATTTGTGACAGTGTATGCCTTCATAGTTCATAAATGGTGACAAATGAATTGTCATCTCATCCCAGTGGAATAATACACTTATCCCCTATCCTCGCCATATTAATGTAAGTTCATTCCAGCACCAGAAAGAAAAATCTATAAATGAGTAGGCCAACATTTTGCCTCTTGTTGGTAACCAGAGGAGAATGCTAATTTCACCTCTCAACTCCCAGCAAAATTTATTGAGTACATAAGTAAAGAGGAGAATAGAGGAACGGGGGCAAGGTAACAATAATAATAATTTCAACTCATTACACCTCTTTGAAATGCTAAGACACACAGGGAGAAAAATGCTTACTTGACTTATATTTTAATAAATCCTAAAGGAAACAGCTCTGAACACCTGTCCCGCCCTAATGCATGGGCTGACACAAGAAGAGGAAGGGCATTGGAGAGACCAGTGAGGACTGACGAACACGGCTGTGGGCTGTTTGTAAGGCAGTTTAATTGATGTGTTTATCGCATTAACATCTGCCTTGGACTACATGACGATTCATTAATAATTGTCATTCCTCCCTTGCTCTTTACGGTCAAGTCTCAATTTTTCAGAGGGTGACAGTAGCTCGTGATTTAACCCTGCCTGTGGCTTTTCCAAGAGTATGTATTACCTTTCGGCCATTTCCTGACCCTTCCACATCAGTGAGAACAAACGAAAGGGAAAAAGCTGTCGCCATGTATCAAGGGACCCTTGAAGAGGTTGCTGACTTCCCAGCCAGCTGATTGTCTCTGTTCCCTCTCATGCTCTACCTCCCTCCTTCTCTCCATCCCTCCAAACTTTCTGACTGTTTAACTGGTAAAATTCACTTTAAGAACAAAATAACATGACCAATGACTGGGATGAAGGCTTGCATTAAGAGGGACTCGCTTATTAACTAGTTCTCACTAGGAAAGATGGGGCAGCACTAATTTTTCCCCGTTTTTTTTTCTATTGGTCCATCTATCAGGGTGGGTCACCTGCCCAGGCTGCCTCCTTCTGGGTTTACTGAAACATAAATCAAGTATGCATTTTGTCTTAGCATATCAAAGAGGCATAATGAGTTGTAATTGCGATTACTTTGCATCGTTCTTCTATTCTGCCATTGATTTGCAAGCCAAGCATTTCACAATTTTTAAAAAATGCAAAGTATATGCCAGATATACGGACAAACTCTAAATACTGTCCCAAACTTGTATCTATTTAAGCAAATAACAAAAATTAAAACATAAAATAATTTTTTTTCTTTTGTTAAACACACAGATTGGAGAGCAAAAGCCTCGGTTAGCCACTCTTTGGATGAGTGTTTCCCGGGTGCTTTGTGAGGAAGATCTTTGGACACAAGTCCTCCTTGGCCAAGCTCGGCAGACCCTACAGTGCATGTGGTTTAAGTCTTTGTTTACCCTGGGTTTTCAACTCCACAGCAATGTTCTGTTTCCTGTGGATGTTGGAGTGAAACATATTCAGAGTTGAACCTTCTAAAGCTAGATACACATTAAAAATGAATGCTTTCTCAATCACCTCTCTGTGCGGGACTAACAGGTGGCTCTGGGAAGCTGCCAGGGCTGACTTCAAGTTTTCAGTCAAAAGCAAACAAAGAACAGGTGAGGCTCCTCAAGGGGGAGGTCTCTGGGGTCGCTGTCTGCACAACTCTCTGAGAATAGAACGCTGGAGGAAAACGCGGAGCTGACAAAGTCAGTGATTTATAATCTCTCATTCCCATAAAATGACTCTCGTTATTCTTGGGAGCTTAGATCTAAAGCGTGCTGTAATGGGCCACTGGGCTAAAAATGAAGTGCAGATTTATTTCTGTAATCACCACCAGCCAAGCCCTTCCCTGGGAAATAACTAACTTGGCTTTTAAAGTGCCGAGATACCTTCGGAAGGCTGGAGATTTATCTCTGGGATTGAGCACTCGTGTTGCTCCGGGAGATGCTAACTATTTGAGTTGTGGATGCTCTGTCAGTGTACTGGGGAGTGTTGGAAAAACAACAGGAGAGCTCAGCCCTGCCTCTCCTTTCACACTCGCTTCGAAGACAATTCTTGAGCCTAAGAGATGGGAAGTAAACAGCAATTACAAACACATCAAACACTGGGCTCCGAGAGGCCTAGGTGCTGTCCAGGAGATTGGGGAGGTTCAATGTCAATGCCAATTTAATTTTTGAAATGAAAGGTTCTTCAGGATGGTCAGAGAACACCACACACAAAACTGCATCTCCACAGGCTGGAAATAGGGAACCTCTCTTGCTGTTCGGAGGACTGTAAGCCCCAAGAAATACTCTGATATAATTGTAGAATCACAAATGCCAAGGGTTAAAGTTTTTTAAAAAAAATAAATGCATGTTGTAAAGCACAACAAGTAAAATAATAGGAACCACAGGATTTTTAGTATAATTCTAGCTGGCTGCATAAACTAGACTACCACCCCTGCTTCCCACACAGAGTGACTAAGCGACCCTTGCTGTCCCTGCTGGGGTCTCCTGGCAGAGGTCTTCGCTCAAAATATGTCTGTTTATTCTATGCATACAAATTTTCTCTTCTGACTTCTGTCATGAGTCTTCCCGGCTTTTGGTTTGGGACAGTAGTGAATGCTTGCTAGCCTACTCAGATGCTGGGACTGAAGAACACCCATGCCCATTTGTGGGGCTGCCATTACATTCAGAGCCTCCTGCAAAACTCGGAGAATTCTAAACTAAAAGGATTCTCAGGGAACTTTTACGGCCAATTCTTTGACAGTAACATTGAACTTTGGTGAAGGGGAAAAAAAGAGGAGAGAGAGAGAGAGAGAGAGAGGTGTTCAAGGTCACTGAGGCAGTTACCAGCAGGGTTAAGAGTAAAACAGTGTTCTTCCAGCTTTCCCATGACACCTCCTTAAAATAAAAGATTAAAGTCCCTGAGGAATAAGACAAGAAGAAAGACATTTCTTCGCTTTGAAGGCACCAAAGGTCCACGCAGGTCAAAACTCTCCTAACAGCTAGAACATTCGCCTATAACAAGATAGACTGCCAGTATTTGCTCTAAAATGGCCCCTTTCTGCACCAGCCAATTAATTTTTTTTAATGATTTATGGAGATTCTCGAAGAAAATGTTCTTCCTGCAAGAAGAATTAATATGCTGAACTTAAAATATTTGCACTAATTACTAAAGGTCAGAGTGGGATTGTGCAGAGATATTTATCATGGGGGGCCCAAGGGAATGGGCAGACATTGGACAAATTGTGTGAAATGCTAATCAAAATGTTGAAGGAGATTCGCTGTTTCTTATGCAGTTACATACTAATGCAAGGACATGCATAATCCTTTAAAACTAGACCATGTGCCACCCATAAGTGGCAGACAAATACTGTAACATTAAAACCTTCAATGGCTCAGGAACCTCCAAAACTTCTAGCATCCTACTGAGCCTCCCTGGAACACTCCTTCCTTTCACTGTCCCACCTATTCCATTCCTCTGTTAGATCTCACTGGGTGTAGGAAGCCAACATGTCCCATCATAGCCCTTCCTCATGTCCCTGTATCCACACACTCCTGAGACAAGGACGGTAGTTTCTCCAACTGATGGATGACAGAATAATTCCCCTACCTTTAAATTGGAGTCCATTCATGTGATTCGTTTTAACTAACAGGCCTCTCTTTGTCCTCTTTACTAACGGGTAACTGATAACCCTGAATTTGTGTGACTAAGCAGGTATTTCTTTTTTTTTTTTTTTTATTATTAACTTGAGTATTTCTTATATACATTTTGAGTGTTATTCCCTTTCCGGTTTCGGGCAAACATCCCCTCCCCCTCCCCTTCCTTATGGGTGTTCCCCTCCCAACCCTCCCCCATTGCTGCCCTCTCCCCAACAGTCTAGTTCACTGGGGTTCAGTCTTAGCAGGACCCAGGGCTTCCCCTTCCACTGGTGCTCTTACTAGGATATTCATTGCAACCTACGAGGTCAGAGTCCAGGGTCAGTCCATGTATAGTCTTTGGGTAGTGGCTTAGTCCCTGGAAGCTCTGGTTGGTTGGCATTGCTGTACATATGGGGTCTTGAGCTCCTTCAAGCTCTTCCAGTTCTTTCTCTGATTCCTTCAACAGGGGTCCTAAGCAGGTATTTCTAACGCTGGTCTGTTCACTATTGTTGAAGAAACTCGTGCTACCACTGTCCCTGCGAGGCCTGTACTGCTTAGGGAACTTCTCACTGTAGGATACATGTTGTGCTTTATTGTTGAACTTGTTTTAGAGGCTTTTCTGGGTGTCAGAGTGACCAGGTGTCTCTAGGAGGAGGATGAGACAGCAGAGCCACCTGAAGAAGCTTCACCACAGTTGCTCTATTTCCCCTGGTGACCCAGAGTAAGGTCAGAAAAGATCTACAGAGTTCCACAGCCTGGGTCACCCGCTCACAGACACCTGAGAAGTTACAAATGATTGCTGTTTCAAGCCATTGAATGTGGGATGGTTGGCTATGCAGCAACGGTACTTTTCCCACAGTGGAAGTTACCAAACCTTGTTAAAAATCCTTGGAGGTTTCCGTATCCTGCTACAATGCTTCTCTTATGCACCATATTATTGAAGTTTGGACACAATCTATAGCACACAGCAGATATCTACTAAATAAGTGATTGTTGAGCGATCACCTTATCACTAGAACACACTTTTCTGCATCTCTCTCTCTAGCCCTGACAGCAAGCTGCCCACCTACTCTTTTCAAAACCTCTCGTGTAGGTATGGCGCTCTAACCTGACAACCATCCCACACGGTGGATTATGCTTATCTGATCACATGCCAGACGGAATGATTGTGAAACAAGGCCCAATTTCGAGAGTCTCTCGTTGCGGATTTCATTGTGGTTTCACAGTCGGTACTAAACAGATGGGTGAGCATTTACAAATAAAGCTTATTCTTAGGTTTGGCACCGTCTTTTCTGCTCTCCAAATCTCCCCAACCTGTATAAATTAAATCCAAAGCCAGTGTTTGAATACATGCAAACCTGTTAGGAATTAAAATCCTGCTCTGCTTTAAAAAAAAAAAAAGTGGCTTGGAAACCAGAGTACAGTGAGTCATGTTGCCCTTAAATCGTCAGCAAACAGCCCGTATAATGCACCTGTTTCCCCATGGTATTTTGGAAGAGAGAGAGAGGTGTGGAGAAATTTACAATCCTTGCTAAGTCCGTAGATTTCATCCAACTGTTCATCTGCTCTGACAATGCCTAATTCTAAGAGTTTGGCATTGTCAAAGGCTCTAATACTATTGGCCAGGAGAAAAGAGAGGCTGTGTGATTCATTTAGTCCACCTTTGAAACATCATCCTCATTATTATTGACACATTGTGGCTGTGTGTGATGCCAGCTTGACCACAGAC
Source organism: Rattus rattus (assembly GCF_011064425.1). Lineage (NCBI taxonomy): Eukaryota > Metazoa > Chordata > Mammalia > Rodentia > Muridae > Rattus > Rattus rattus. Next base: position 170,549,082 of record NC_046154.1, on the reverse strand, counting down.
TCACTGAGCGATCTTTGCTACTCTGTTGCTTCCAGTCCTTCCTCTATGCCATTTTTTTAAGTCAAGGGAAACTTCATTGTATTTAAGAAACACTACTGAGCCCAACCGATGGACAAGGCACGTGGGTTTTGTTTTGATTTGTTTTGTTTTTTCCTCTTTCATAATCTTTACTCTTTGGCCCGCCTCCCATAGGACAGGGCAGCGGGAAGCAGACTTTGTTTTCTTTCTTTTTTTTTTTTTTTTTTTTTTTTTTTCTTGGAGATGGGGACCAAACCCAGGGCCTTGCGCTTACTAGGCAAGCGCTCTACCACTGAGCTAAATCCCCAACCTGGGAAGCAGACTTTGTGATAGACTATTCTAGCCAACTCTGATGGTTCCATCCTCTTGACACTAACACCAGCACCAGATACAAGCCACACTCCTATGATCTATTCATGCGTCTAAGGAAATGGGAGGGCTAATCTTCACTGTCCTGTTGACTAAACTAAGAAACATCCAGATGGCTGGCAAACACCATGGGCTTCTAAACGCAGTTGTCCCTAGGTGGGTTCATATAATTAAAATTAGAAGTGGGGTCTAATTAGAGGAAATAAGTCAACTCTCCTCACCTCCCATCTCCCACCGAAATTCTTCTGTGCGCCTGGGAAGAGCAATGGCGCCTGTGTCATCGTATGAATGTAAGAGTTGGAGGACATAATCTATATAAACCCTCGGGAACTTGACTGGCACGTGGAAGCTCATCACGTATATTATTGTCACGCAGGATTTTTATACACGGTCAAATGCTGAGGCATAAACAAGTCAGCAACTTCTTCCAATCGTGCGTGTGAGGAGGGAAAAGCAAAAACTGGGCTTAAGATCTGTTTTCCCCTTCAGGTGAAATGCCTCTTCTCCTTCGCCTGCTCACCTTCGGTATTGATTTTTCAAAAATTCTTTTCACATAAGCCTCCTCTAAGCAGTGTCCCACTTCCCCCGCAGCAGCTCCTCCTCTCTCTCCGTGGTTGTCTGAGCACTGCCATGAGCTCATTACTCTCTGCTGGAACACTCTGTGGGGTTTCTCTCTCTCTCTCTCTCTCTCTCTCTCTCTCTCTCTCTCTCTCTCTCTCTCTCTCCCCCCCCCTTGATTGTGACCGGCTCTGAACAAGGCTCATTATTTCTTTAAACAAATACTCCTGGGTATCGACCTGGACGTCCCAATTGCCCAGAACTGCACCTGGGACCCAAAGGTGCTTGGTAAATGTTTGGGAAACCAGTGAAGACACAAGAAAGGGCACTTACACTAAAGAGGTTTGGCATCATAATGGATGTAGCGTGGGAAAGGACACAGGAAACTTAAAAACACTAAGTAGCAAAGCCATAGTCTGTATCCATAACCCAAGGAGGATATAGATCAAGGCAGTATCTCGGCTCTCGGATGAGGCATGGTGGTTTAAAGTGGGGCCCTGGAGCCAGTCTATCTGAGCTTAGGGCTAGGCTCCACCCCTTATCAGCTGTGTGGTCTTGCCTTGCTCGATTATATCTCTGAGCCTCAATTTCCTCTTTTGTGAAGTGCGATTAAAACATTGCTACACTGATAGAATTCATGACAGGGCTAAGTCAATTAAATAGAATTAGCACATAGCTGAGCCTTGGGTAAAGGTGACCTGTTGTAGTTTCTGTTACCAAATGACATAAATTACAAGGTTTAGAGTCAGACAAATACAGCGTAAATGCACATTTTTTCATTTGCTAGTTCGTATGTTCTCGGAGACGTTGGTTACATTTTGTTAGTCTCCGTTCCCTCATCAATAATGTGACAACAGTACTAGTGTTGGGACAGTAGTATGTTTAAAACATGGTTAGCGTCACAGCCCACTCTTAAAGGAGTGCTATTAAGGGAGTTACCACAGCCAAGGTTAAACTGGGAAAGGGACAGAGAACAGAATCCAGACAGAAGCAATGTCGCATGTTCACTGAGAGAATGCTGATCTCCTTCACCCTGCTAAGCACATGGAGACAAGAATGATGTGAGGTGGCACTTTGGGGACCTGACACCCAGCTCTGCTTCCTGGTGGGGTATCCTTTGTAGTCCTGCTGCACATCCTGTCTGTCATAATCTCCATCATAATCTCTTCAAAGCATTTTTATAGGGGAGTTGTATTTATACCTCAGTTCTTGGGCATTCCAGCTGTGTGGCAGACTTAAAGACACAGTCCACTGTGTCTGACTCTGATGGCTGAGAAGCATGGAGCAGCTCTCAGCCCCAACGCTTGGAGTCTTAGCCCTCAGTTTAACTCTTAGACTACACTTGGATTGTTTCTTCAGCTTTCAAAAATTCAGGATGATCTCATAGAGTTTCAAGTCATCAATCACAGACTGTGTAAAACATCTAAGGTCCCTAAATCCAAGATGGGGGAGGGAGGGATGGCCACTATCACCTACTTATTCCATTCTTCTTCTCCAAACCAAAGAGTTCTGCATAATCTTTTATAGCCAATTAAGTATCAAAATGACGATGCCGTTCTGTCTTTTTGTTTTGTTTTGGGTTTTTGTTTTTTGGTTTTTCTTTTTTTTTTTTGTTTTTTTTTTTTTTTTTTTTTTGGTTTTTGGGTTTTTGTTGTTGGTGGTGGTTTTTTTTTTTGTCTTGTCTTGAGGTGGTTTGTGTTGTTTTGTTTTGTTTTGTTTTTGAGAATCTTACTATGTCCTCAAGCTCCAGGGTGCTGGTATTATAGATAGGGCCTCTGCCATCACACCCAGTTTTTAAAGGGATTATTTTTTAAAAAGGTTTCAAGCCCATTTTCCCAAAGAATGGTGGGGGTTTGGGGGAGAAGATCCTCTGCTTCGCAGCCGTTTATGCATATATACATACACAGAGAGAGAGAACTTAGCTCCTGTTAGGCAAGCCAATCTCTGTGTATTCGAGAAAACTCAATTTGCAGCTGAGGAAAGTGATATTTATTTGAAGGAGCTTATTGCCAAGAGTGAATCATGAGTCTGCCGGCTGTGCAGACTTCGAGGCAGGAAGAACGGGGGCAGTTATTAGTCTGAACGTTCCACGGACAATATGAAATCTTTGTCTTTCAAAGCATTTGTTTAAGTAAGAAAAAGTTTACCCAGCCTGGAGAGTATTCCATTGTGGGAAATGAAACTTCAGAAGCCTTCAAAGCTTATTTATATATTTGCTAGGCTTCTCTCTGCCAACTTTCTCCTCTCCCAGAGCATCCGTTAATGCTAAGAAAAGCCTCAGAAAAGCACACATTATAAGCAGGGAAAAATCTTAATGAATGTAATATATTTGGCAAATCTGTTTTATCTACTGAGATTTTCTTCCCCTCTTTATCTTCTCTCTCTCTCTCTCTCTCTCTCTCTCTCTCTCTCTCTCTCTCTCTCTCTCCTCCCCCCACCCCGCCGTGTGTGTGTGCCTTCCTCCTTTCCCCTCTTCTTGCTTTGTACTATGATGTTTATGTTTCTCTCCTCTCAAAGAATTAAAAATAGAAACTCTGTCTCCTGACTCTCCTTCCCTCAAAGTCATTTCTATTCCCTCCTCCTAACTCCTTTGGGAAATGCAAGGGGCAGAGGAGGACCTTGAGAGCCCAGTCTTAATGTCTCTTCTCAAGTCTAACCAGAGAAGAGGCATTCAATGAAAAATCCCAACCATGCAGATGAGGGTCCTGGAAGGTAGAGATGACCCCTGGTCGACCAGATGCCCAGCTCCTTTCCCCTACTACCCATCATGCCCCTTTCTTCCATTGATGTGTTCTCAGGAATGATTAAGCCATCTGAACAGATATGCGAACAGTGTGACATCAGCTCTCTGAGGGAGAAAGAGAAATCGCAATCACACAAAGCATTCCAAATGCAGATCCCAAAGATTAGGAGTTACCTGGACCATTTCCTCCTGACACTCGTGAGGTTAAATGAGAGCCCAGTGGCTTTGTATACCTCGGTACCTAATTATTCTCCTTGTGACCTCAGATTCTTCTAACACCTTCCTAATCAGGGAAGCCTTAGCATCACCTGAAGAGCTCTAGCCCAGACCTATTGGATCAGAAACCTCATTTTAACATCTCCAGGTGGCTCGCATGCACGTCCGTTTGCAAAGCTCTGTTAACATCCAGTGCATAGAGACACCTGGAGTCTGGGCTGGGGAAGAAATGGCTGCACCTGCTAAGCCTACTTAGTGTACTTTCTACAGGGGAGGTTTCTACCTCTGGGGTGTCACCAGGCTCCCTGCGTGCACACCCTTCCTCCTCTCTAATGGGCTTTTTCTCTCCATCTGTTTGCTTCTCTGAACCAGGGGGCCTTAGTCTAGGTAACCACAGGTGAGGCTTATGCACAGGCCGCTCAGCTCTAGCCTCCCGCCATGAGAATCTCCCTGTGCCCCTGTGGGCTGGTTTCAGAGACTGATGGCTTGACATTTACAGTTCCTTTCCCAGAGAGGAACACATGACATTTCACCAAAGCTATACATAATCCCCCTCGATTCCTTATAGGATGCCGAGTGGAAGCACATTTTAAGATAATCCCCTTTTACCCATCCTACCCCCATGATATTCACCATTGTGTTCAGTGTAGGTAAACAAATAGCTAAAATAAACTGTTCCCAAAGGGGTGTGTGTGTGTGTGTGTGTGTGTGTGTGTGTGTGTGTGTGTGTGCACTCAGTATTTTTGAGCTTAAGAAAAAGCTTGTAGGTGGAAGCAACTAGATTTTTGTTTGGTTTTGTTTTGTTTTTGGTGTTTTGATTTGGTTTGTTTTGACTGGTTGAGCATAGGCACATTGAGGGCATTCCTTTCTTCTGCATCTCAAGACCTGACTCCTTCCAAGAGCCCAGCATCTACAATCAGCCATGCTCCCAGAGGCACCCAAACTGGAGACCATGTGTGGTAGTGAACATCTTGAGCCTTGTCTCAGTCACGCATTGAAAACAAACACAAACTCCCATTGGCCTTTTTGCCACTAGTGTGCCTGTGCTGAGCCCTTCCCTACACTTATGGTTTCTATGCACTTTCCCAATCTACCCCTCACATTCCCAACCAGTCTCCCATAGTAGGCACTGTGTTGGAATTATAAGATGCTCCTTTATTGTCCCTTGTATTGCATTTCTTTCTTTGAGGTTGAGGGTACATGTGTGTACATGTATGAAGGTCAGAGGACAATTTGCTGGACTCAGTTTTTCTCCTCCCACCATGTGGGTTCTTACAATCACTCAGGCCATCAAGCTTGACAGCACATGATTTGCCTGCTAAGCCAGCTCGACAGCCCTTTCCTTTCTTTTAGATGGTCAGGAATCTGGCAGGGCTAGCTGCTTCACACACGGTCAGCTTCTCAGACAGCCAGGGTTTCAGGAAGCTTGCTGTGCTTTTGTTCTCCTAAATAACCTCACCCAGTCCTCAGAGGCCACAGCTCATCCACAGGAGGATGAACACCCCATCTCCCTCAATGAGCCCAGTTGGGTCTTGAAGTTTCCAGCTGGACCTTAACTCCTCTTAGGCCAGGGTTAAACATCTGCACCTTCCCCTCATAGCACTTACAAGTTATGTCAGAATGTGTGTCTTCCTTCCACCTAGGGCTTTATAAATCAAAACCAAAATCAAAATCAGAGCCATGTACTCTCTTTCTCCCATAGCCCCGTTCTGGGTTAGCCTCCTCCTAGAAGGAGAATGGAAACTGTAGGTGTTGTTCTGGGCATCACAGCACAGAGATTCCTTCCCAGGGAAATGGGTAAGCAATGTCTACCCCTCCCATTAAGGTCTCAATGACATGATGCCTCCAAAATTCACTCTAAAGATACAAGTTTATTAGGTTTCTTTACAGAGCATAGGTGAAGAATTACTTGCAGGGCTGTGGATGCTACACAAACACAGAGAGAGAGAGAGAGAGAGAGAGAGAGAGACAGAGAGAGACAGAGAGAGACAGAGAGAGACAGAGAGAGACAGATAGAGACAGAGAGACAGAAAGAGAGCACATCTGAAAAGCCTTAACCCAGCAGGCATGACAGTTTCCTATAACCATAGGCCCACATGGAGGCCCCAACACCATTTGGAACCTACGTATGTATGCAACAAATGGGAGGATATAGCTGGATACTCAGTGAAGATGTCATGACCCTTGCTGCCCCTCTGTGAGGACTGCAAACAGTTGACCATCCCAGCTGAGGTCTTTTGCAAAGGAGTACATCTGAATGTGTTTGCTTGGTCCTAGGACAGTCATTCATGACCATTTGCAGTGCCTTGAAAGAAGCTTTTGGAATTTCAAAGAACATAGCCACCCAAAGCTGAGCTACTCAACATTTGCAGAAGTTGGGATCCCCGCCCCAGCTTCCCTTAGGAAACCCGCACCCTCCCCCCATTCATAATTCTCAAATGTCCTCTTTCCTGTTGTGTTCTCTAGTTCATCCTTTAACCCTGATGAAGAGAAGAGCAAATCTAGGGATAGGCTTTATGTCACCCATTTCTTTCATCATTAGCTCCACGGTTAGATGCTCTCAGGTCAGATGGTGTGTAGTCTGAGATCACTAGTATGACAGTTCAGAGCAGTGGATATTCGCCACCCCTCTTAAGCATTTGAGGACACCGGAATATCAAAGTATAAGACTGCCACATATGTAAAGCCAGGCTGACCTTCTCTGACTTAGAAGGTAGCCCATGCCTGGGATCTTATTCAAAGAGATTCAACCAATGATTACTGTGGTGCTTTGAATATGCTTGGCCCAGGGAGTGGCACTATTAGGAGATATGGCCTTGTTGGAGGAAGTGTGTCACTGAGGGGATTTGAGAGCTCCCTCTAGCTACCTGGGAATAGTCTAATCCCGACTTCCTTTGTATGAAGATGTAGAACTCTCAGCTCCTCCTGCACCATGCCTGCCTGGATGCTGCCATGCTCCCACCTTGATGATAATGGACTGAACCTCTGAACCTGTAAGCCAGCACCAATGAAATGTCCTTTATAAGAGTTGCCTTGGTCATGACATCTGTTCACAGTAGTAAAACCCTAACTAAGACAATTACCATGAAGCAATTTATATCCTTACTAAAATCTTCTGAAAATCATCCAGAAAGGTCTCATTCATAAAACCCAACAAAACTGGCTTATAAAAACAGCTTGTCCTGCCATTTTTATCCACATAAATATTTTATTTGTATATGCATAGGAGCATTCATATGTGTCACATTCTCCCCCCAAAGATTCACTCCTCTCTCTTCAAGCTTCCAAAAGCCTTCAAGCTCAACTCATGCAAGATTTGGTCTGTCTCCCTTCCCTGTGTGTGTACCTATTTTTGGTCCCTTGTCTATGGATCCCTGATATTTTTAGTCTAGTCCTAGATGGCCTCTCCCAGCTTCTTGTCTGCCTATCCCAAAGTCAGTTCCTAATTGATTAAATAAAAAAATTCTCCTGAGAGAGGCAGTGGAGGGTAGAAGTGTAAGGTGCTTCTCCTTGACAAGCAGAGGAGAAACAATATGAATAGTTCATTAGTCTTCCCCTGTCCGAAAGACCTGCTTAATAAATATTAACTGAATTCTTTTTTCTAAGTATCTCCCAATACAAACTTTAGAAGAAAACCTGGATGACCCCCACTATTAAGAAGCGGTATCCAAACAACGGAGTGCTTTACTCTGATGAGCCCTGCAGCCACCTTAAAATGAAGGTTGCAGAGGCCAAATCCTGTTCCACATACAGCAGTAAATCCAGAGTCCTCCCGAAGATCCCTGCCAAATTCCCAAAAGGAAGATGGGAGCTTGGGCTCCATCTTCCAACCTCTGCTGAGTTCTCTCGCTTCCTGCTTCTGACAAATCCCTGTTCTCTGCTCGGTTTGTGCCTTGAGGTCAACCCTTTATCTCCTCAGATTCCCCACTCAGGTGTCAAGGGAGCAAAGCCTGTGATGTACTGTAAAACTTTTGCTGAAGTTTTCTAGGTCACTGCCAAGAAGTTATACTCCTGCATAAGACAGCAAAACCTTCATCACATCTCCTCTTGAAAGTCCCTTGGCTGCTGTCACACAGGGGATAGCTCACTGTTCCCCCTACTCTGGCTAACACCAGTATCTGGACAACTTGTTATTTCATATGCATGCATATGATCAGCCCCTCAGTCTCCAAATGAGACTAGTTCTTAGACTCCAGCACCCCAGCAGCAAAATCTACCAAGTACAAGTTCCTTGTATAAAATAATATAGGCTTTTCATATAACCTATGTACACCCTCCCATATAATTTAAAGCACCTCTATCTGCATACTATACATGGCTAATACAATATTAATGTTCTGTGGTTTCCCACCTATATTGTTTAAGAGATAATGGCCAGAAAAAATAAGTATGACATGTTCAATTGCAGATGAAACCTTTCCAAATGTTTTCCATTCACCGTTGGTTAGATCAGAGTTGGCCCATATCAATGAGTGTAGAAAGCCCATTGCAATTTCAAATGTTTCTCTTCCTGTCATGCACAGAAATTCAGCTCTCTGAGTAGCCAAAAACCTTCAGGTACTCAACAGGCAAAGAAGCAAATTGCAGCTTAACAGCAAAAATAATCTCATATGCAGTCACTCTTCAAACAAGAGCCTTCCTCTCTTATTGACATTAAAAAAAAATTATGCCCACATGGAAAGATCTAAAAGTCGTCCCCGCCTGTATAATAATTAGATGGAACCAAATATTCTCTACACCCCACTAGACTCTTAAGTTCAAAATGAGCAGAGACAATCTCTTTTGTTTTCTGCTGCATATAGAATCTTGAGTACAATGCTGACTTTTTCAACAAATAAGTGGTTTTTGAATAATTTAAAATCCCTTTCAGGCTGGTGTTCTACGAGTCTTTAATATTTGCATTTTTGTTTTCACAAAGGCAATTTATTAACAGAAGAAAAAAAACAGTATGCGAGAGTTACTGTTCACTGGTGGTGACCATGGCAACCCCCACTTTCTACAGGTACTGTTGAAGGAGACAGAATGATATTTCTCAACTCCCTGATCTTCATACCCCACAGGCAAGAGCTCTGAGTACTGAATATACTCCAAGTCCAAGAGTTTGGGCCAAGTTCCCCCCTGTGTCCTGGAGTCTGATATGTAGAGCAGGAACACTCATCTCCTTGAACCTGTGAGTGACATCCAGACAGCCGGCATGAAGCCTGTGGCAAGGATTCATCTCAGGATACTGTGTCTTCATCCTACTGGTCACATACTGACAGGTATTGACTTTGCCGTAAACATCAGTACCGTAGATAAATGAGTCACTGAAGGACGCAAAGATGTAGCAGACACCAAGTACAGTTTGTCCTTCCACCACCTGGGGTCTGAGACTGAGGACCTGTCAGGTTCCTGTGGGATGATGTCATTACGCAGGTGAAGGCAGGTACAAGACAGAACAAGGCCTGTCATTGGACGAGAAGGAAGGATGGGTGGGAGAAAAGTTGAAGGGAAGAGGAGGAGACTGGAATGGGAAGACAGAGGAAGCCATGGAGAGAACATGGAGGCTGATGTTAAGATTCCATTCTGTGTATTTACAGGTTGTTATGAATATTCTTAAGGGATGGATGTGCATAGGGCTTTGTATGTTTAGGTGGGCAATTATATCTTATCAATTGGTTGTAAGTTAATTGTGTGGATGAATTGTACATTGAGCATTTAACACATAAATCTTGTTGTTGGGTCCCAGTTTGCTGAGTAATGATTTCACTGGGTGTTGGGAATGTGAACAGAGTTTGTGAGAGGAGGCCGTGCTAGTCTATAGAATACTTGAGGCTAGCATGGCATGGATATGTGAATGCTATCCTCACAGAGTCTCAGGCATGGTAACCACCGCCCAGGGGACGGTGTGGGAAAGTGGTAACAGAGAAACAGCTAGAGCACGGGGATCCTTGGGAGTGGGGACTCACAGCAACCAGGACGAATCATATTATTTTTTTATAATTTTACAGCAACAGGTTCCCATTTCACAGACCTCTTTCTGAAGCAAGATATATGAACTTGATCCTGGTGGTCCACGGCCAGGTTGGCCAGCTGAGTATCCATTACCTAGCATTTCTCTCACCTTCTCAGAGACCCCAATCCTGTGCCCAATTGCCATGGGGCCTTCCTGCCTCCAGAATACCCTATAGTTCTTTTACCTAGTTTCATTTTCCATACCAAACTTTTCTCATGGTTAAAGAGAGTTCAAAAGAAAAATCTTTTCATAAAAAGTCAAAGCATTAAAATAGACAAATACCATTTGCTCTGACTTGTATGGAGAGTCTAAGGCAAGCTCATCTTTGGAGAGATTGACATTGAATGTTGGTTGCATGGGAGAGTGTAGGAGAGAATAGAAAAGTTTAATCAATAGATACTGTCTTAGTTAGGGTTCTACTGATGAGAAGAAACACCATGACCATGGCAACTCTTACAAAGAAAAACATTTAATTGGTGCTGGCTTACAGTATCAGAGGTTCAGTCCATTATCATCATGACGAGAAGCATGACAGTGTTCAGGCAAACAGGGTGCTAGAGAAGGAGCTGAGAGTTTTACATCTTGGTCTGCAGACAGCAAAAGGATCTGCTAAGCCCACCACCACAGTGGCACGCTTTCCCCAATAAAGCCACACCTACTCCAACAAGGCCACACCTCCTAGTAGTGCCACACCCTATGGGCCAAGCATTCAAACACATTCTTCTATGGGGGACATTCCTATTCAAACCACCACAAATACTAAGTTACAGTTACATAGAAGTGTGAGGTTCTGATTTGCTATAGTATACAATAGGGTGACCAGGGATGGGAATAATAAGTGATATTTTTCAAAGAGTTTAAAAAACAAGGGGATATATATACATATATATTAACATAAAGAAATGTTAAATATTTGAAGACGTCAATATGTTAAACTGGATTTAAATGTTACATATTGTCCACATGCATCAGAACATTATATGGTACTCAAGAACATGTGCCACTTATATGTTTTTCTGTTTCATTGACTAAAACTAAAAATTAAAAAGCGAAGGCCAGGATTATTCTAGCTATAAAGACCTGAAAAGCTAACTCAAAATGATGACACAAAGAAGAAATTTGCCGTTCCTTAGAACACAAATCCCAGGGTGGAGCCATCCCCCGCATTAAGCGATTCAGCAGCTTAGAGACATTTTGAGTCCCAGGTTCACTTCATCCTCTCTGACGTCTTCATCAAGGCTCAAGAATGTTGTCTCGTGGCTACAAACTGTCTGCAGCTGTGCAGGTTACAGTCAGAGCCGCATACATCCCTTGCCGGATGCTTCATCTGGGATAAAATGAAGCTCCCCAGACGCAACCCTAAGCCTTTCCCTAACATTTTGCCAATCCAAACTACATCCCACACTCCGCTCTAAGCCCACTGCTGGCATAGGAAGTGGACTGATCATGGCTGCTTATGGCTACCCACAAGTCTGCTCTTAAAGTGGGGAGTCCAAGATCCCTTAGCATAGTGGCTATTCATTGCCTGAACAAAATTAGGGTTCTGGTGGGAGAGCCTGAGAGGTAATTAACCAATGATATCCAGCAATGATTATAACCATGTTTTAAAAATAGCCATTCCAAACAGGTTATATATCCTTAATACGGAACTAATTCCAAATGAAAGGGATGTTTATCAAAAGGACATGTGTAGGTTGATGTCCTCATTCAGGTAAAGACAGACACAAGATAAAACTAGGCCTGTCATTGGATGAGAAGAAAGGGAGGTAGGAACAGAGGTTTTAGAAAAAGAGGGAGGATCAGAAAGGAAGAAGCAACATGGAAGCAGACGTAAACGATCCTCGCCATGCATCTCTACATAGATACAGGTTGTTATAACTATTTCTTAAGGGATGGATTTCTACAGGCAAATTTACCTTATCTAGGTGGGCAATTTATATCCTTATCAATTGGTTGTAAGTTAATTGTGTAGGTATATTGTACATTGAGCATTTAACACATAAATCTGGTTGTTGGATTAGAGTTTGTTGAGTGGTGACTTAACTGTGTTGTTGGGAGTGTGAGCAGAGTCCTCGACAGGAAGCCGTGCTAGGCTATAGAATGCTTGGGGTAGCATAGCACGGCCTGTGGAACACGATGTGTGTATCAGGTGTGCTAACCCAGCAAGGGGAGAGTATGTGAAAGCGGCTGACAGAAAAACAGCTAGAGCACATGGAGTGGGAACTCGCAGGAACCGGTTATGAGCAAGTGGTTGGCAGGAGATAAGATGGGGTTGGGTGGCAATAATCAGAACACAGTATATACACATATGAAATTGTCAAAAAAGCAAATTCAATGAAGTGTTTTTAAGAGTATGCCACCACTTATTCTAGTGTTGTCAAATGATTGATTCAGTTCATTGCTTTCTCTTCAGACCTTTAATAAGGTCCACTGGTTGTTTTAGGAGTCCTGCTTTAATGGACAAATTTTCAAAGGAATCTATTGTTCTCCTCCACGTGACCTTGAGACAATAAATGCTACATGCAATGGACATCATCGAGCTCTCAGAGTGTCGGATATTTTTATTTTAAATACTGTAAAGCCTGCCATCTTCTAAAGTCGTTATTTTATAGAAGCTTGTCTCTTCCATGAAAATGCCAAAACGGAACAGATATGAGTTGTTCGTTAACAGCAGTGATCGTGATGGTGTCAGACCCTGGGAGTGTACATAGAAAATGTGAAGCCGTGTCACAGCTCCCTGTCCACTGCCTAAATGCATCAAAGGCCTCTGAGGACAAGTGACAGCCTCCAGCCCCCCATTACTGGGTTAGTCAGATTGCTCTCACTGAGGAAAACATCAGAAATAAACAACTTCAAGGGAGGAAAGTTCTATTGGGTTCGTGGTCTCAGAGAATCCCATCCATCGGTTTGGACCTGGGACAGGGTGGAGAATCAAGGCAGGGGTGCCTAGCAGCATAATTACAGCATCTAGAAACAAACAAAAGAGGGGAAAGGGGATGGATCCTCAAAATCCACTTCAAGTGCACACCTGCAGTGACCTGACTGCCTTCTATCAGGCCCTACCTTTTAAAAGGTCTACTATATGTCAGTAGCACTCAGTGTGGCCACCATCTATCTAGCGTAAGTGCCTTTGGGGAACATTTAAGGTCAAACCACGAGAAACACCTAAACCAACATGATTTTTATTGACTGAGGCCATTCTCTGTGATTTACCACAACAAAACTTCTTTCTAATTTCAATATTGCTATCATCTTCCCTTTGGAAAGGAAAAATTCCAGAAAGAGCAAATGTTGAAAGGCTTCTTTCTATCTGACAAAGAACACAGCATGATAAGTGTTATGGTACCCAAATTACCATCAGTCTAGTCCCAGAAGCTCACATCTGCTTGTGGCGTTCCTTTTACAATCCATCAGGTGCATTGAAAAGGTCTCCGTGATGCAGAGGCGAACAAAAGTCACCTGTGTTTCTGAGTTTACTCTAATTTGTACACAAGATATAATTTGCTACGCAGCGGGTCTCTCGCTCGAAAGGATTCAAAACAACAAAAGCAAAAATAATCACTACTATTCTGAGAGTGAGATAAGTGAGAGAGAATGTGGCTGTGATCAGCTGGGAATTACATTAAATCTAAACTATAGACAGGAGCAAAGTAAAGACTTTTGGAAGAGAAAAATGCCTGAGTTTATTTGCTGTAACCCCTCACTTCATGCACAAGAAATGGGGCTAGTGCCCTTGTAGTTAACATGGCCGGCTGTATACATGAGTTAATTTCCTTCCCACCTCAAATGTAACCAGGAATAGTAACCTAGTAAATGAATAGGAAAAATGCAAATCTTTAAAGTGAAACTGAAGAGGAGAGGAAAGACCACAGAAGCCAGAAGAGCAATGGCCATTCACCAAGAAACCTGAAAACAAAGTATCTACAGGTTCTCTGATACAGACACAGATACATATGATACAGATATAGATACAGATGATACAGAGACAGAGAAATCTGATGGGAAGAAAGTCTGCCTTGCTGAAACCACTTTATTCTGAAGGAGTTAAGAGGTGTAGATGAAGCCCCAGAAGGTTGACAAAAATCAGGATCATGAGCTAGGAAATCCTTAGTGCTCTTCTCCACTCTGCTCAGCCTGGAGACCAATCTGCAGAAGGTTGGTAACTTCTTCAATAGACACAATAAACCAAAGAACCCCCATACTGAGACAATATGGAGGACTAAGGCCCTGCTAGGAAATTACTGAACTGATGATGATGGTGATGATGATGATGATGAAAATAGGTTATGTGTTGGATGCTGTGTCACACTTTAAGCATTCTGTATTAGTTTATTAAATTCTAATAACAGTCCTATTGGATAGGTCCTGTGGAATGCTTACTCTACAGATGAAGGGACAAAGTATGTCACAAGAGAAAGAGCACAGCTTTAAAACCAGCCATTTTAACTTTTAACTACTATCCTAGGGTTCCACCATGTCCTGGTAATGATTTCCAGAAAGCAGACTTTTAGATCCACAGCTCCAAAGCAGTACATTCAAGTATTCATTTTTACAGTCATTAAGAAGCCGAGTAGAAAAGGATCTACCTATTGGAGACAGCAGTTGGCCAGAACCACCAGGTACCCAGAGCTGTCACACAAACTTTTTAGAACCTTATAATTAAATAGGAACAGATAGCCAAGAAGACAATTTCTATATTGGTAGAAAAAGTCTGTAACATGTCTTTAACATGTCTGTAACATATCTATGACATGTCTGTAATGTGTCTATGACATGTCTGTAACGTGTGTCTTTGACATGTCTGTAACATGTCTATAGCTTGTCTATAATATGTCTGTAACATGCCTAAGGGGTTGAAAGCAAAGGGAGAAGGGGAAAGTTTGAGAAAATAGAAAAAATGAATATGAAAAAAAGCAAACTCCAATATCCTCAGAGAAACAGAAGACAGTGTATCCAAGGAGCATGCACATACATTGCTATTTAGAATGAAACCCATTCCGTAAAAGAGATGTTTTCTTTTCAAAATGATACCAGAAACTTTAAAAGCTGAATAGGAAGATCAGAAACTAGTCTTGAAGAAACTAAAAACAAAATAGCTAAGAGAGAAAAGTATGTAATTAATGCAAGAATTCAACCTCTTATTAATAGGGACATCCCAATTAAAAGCAGAAAAGAGGGATAGAATGAAATTATCAAAGACAATAGTAATGGTGTATGGAAAATGCTAAGAGATGAAAAATGTAAGACAAAGGACCCTCTGGGGAAGCAGCACAGTGGAAAACCAAAACGATCTGAAGCTTGCCTTTCTACAAGTTCCGAATATCAGGAACAAATCGAAGCTCCCCAGAACTTCAAAGCTAGAAAGAAACCATACCTAAAGAACTGACTCCATAGGAATCAGGACAAGACCGGACATGTCCAGAGGAGTCAGGAAGTAACGAGGAAATGGAGACGTTCTCAGATTGAAAAACCAAATTCCAAACTGGTTCTCTGAGCTCGCTACCTTCCCCACCCTGCACAAATCCAATTTGCAAATTGCCTCAAATCATGGAGACTCCTGGGGACCCGGGAGACTGGTCCCTCTGTCTTAGTTGAGACAATAGCTTTAGCTATGATCTCTCCACTGTTGGGATATTGTTCCAGGGAAGCCAGCCTGGGGGATTCCTCCAGGGCTTCCTCTCTAGGGATTCTCTCATGCCGCTATAGATCTATTCTTTTACACCTATCTGACAGGTTTCCAAAATTCTAATCTTTGGAAGCTAGAAAATTAATGTGTGTGTTTGTCGCGACGATTTTAGCATCTCTGACACAAAAATTTTGATGGCTGCAAATTTAGTGTCTCTGGCAAATGCAAATTTATTACCTTACTGTTCAAGTTGACTAAACCAGTTCCTTCATCTATGGACTTCCTAAAGTTGAAATAGAGACACCAGCCAACAGGCTCTGTGAGGCCTCTTCTGGGCTCACACCCACTCGATAGATTCTTCTCCTGGTAGATGTAGGATTGAAGTTTCCACTTTCTTCAGGACAGTCAGGAGGGAACCATTCTTAGCTCCCTATTCATTCCTGACATGTAGCCCTCTGTACCTTAGGCAATAGGGACCCATCAAGTGCCTCCTTTACTCTAAACTGTATTGACGTCTTCGGCATAAACCTAGAGACACCTGTTTCTTGAGAGTTATGTGATTACATCAGACCCACTCAGATAATGCAGGATCATCTCCCTTTCTCAGATCATTCTTCAGCAAAGTCCCTTTCACTATGTTATGCAACATAGAGGTGGCAATATTAAGACATGAACATGTTGGAGAAACCATTCTGCCTACCTCAATGTCTAAAGAAAATGTCACCTTAGTATGGCAATAGATGCATCCAACGAGAGCCCAGCCCCTATTTTAATATAGGGACAGTTTCATTTTTGTATGTAGACATGGTTAATGCAACAAAATGTATTGAGGTCCTTTAGGGTAAAAATGCTTTTGTAGACTTAAAATCAAAAACTCTTAAAAATAAATTCACTCTCAAGGTGTGTGTGATCTGGTAAAGAAAACAAAAAAATAATAATAGACAAAGAAAACACAACCTGAGATAAACATGAGGATTTTTATAAGATCTCTAAGAGGAGCATCAACTCCTCACTTGATAAGGAGGGGAGCTTCTTGAAGAAGGTGTGGAGGTTTGAAAGAAAATGGTCTGCATAGGCCCGTTGGAAGTAAAGTGGCACTATTAGGAGGTGTGGCCTTGTCGAAGTGGGTGTGGCCTTGGTGGAGTAGGTGTGGCCTTTATGGAGTGGGTGTGGCCTTGGTGGAGTGGGTGTGGCCTTGGTGGAGTGGGTGTCGCCGTGTTGAAGAAAATATGTCACTGAAGATCAACTTTGAAGTTTAAAATGCTCAAGCCAGGTCCAGTGTTGCTCTCTCTTCTCCCTTCCCACTGCCTGCTGACCTGGATATAGAACTCTCAACTTCCTCTCCAGCACCACATCTGCCTGAGTACAGCCATGCTTCCTGTCATGATAAAAATGGACAAAACCTCTGAATTGCTAGCCAGCACCAATTAAATGTGTGTCTTTATAAGAGTAGCCATGGTCATGGTATCTCTTCACAGTGATAGAATACTACTTAAGACAAAGGGTAATTCTGTCTTAGGGTAATTCAGTTCTCAAGGATAAGTGAGAATTAGCCTGGGAGAGACACAGAGATTAAGAGAGGAAAGGGAAAAAGCATAACTGTTCACAGAAACACCTAGAGCTGTGCATGCAACTGGAGCAACTGGAAAGTAAGAATTCTCTTACTTGCAGACACTGTAGGATTTTTCTGGACAGAATTCCCAGACCTTTTTACACATTAAAGAAATCCATATCTACTCTAGTAATTTGATAACATATTACAGGTTAAGTATCGCTAACCCAAAATGCTCCAAAAGCTAAAACATTCTGAGCACCCACGTGACACTGCAAGTAGAAAATTCCATACCTGACCGCAGGTGACAAGAAACAGGTTAAAATAGCGAATGCAAGTGCCTTCAGATATTTAGGGAACAGCAAACATGAAAGTAGATGAACTTTCTGTTTGTTCTTGGTTATCATTCCCAAGTACCCGAAACACCTCTTTTCCCAAGCACGTCGGGGAAGGAACACTCCACTCGTGTATTCGTGCATTGTTCTGACACTACGGCGGGCACACATTTCATTCTACATTTTATCCACCCTGTAAGGTCAGAAGAACAAGGATCCTTAGTCTCATTTGACAGCTGTGACATACAGAAGTCAAGGAAATTAGGAATTTAGACAGGGATGACCCACTTGTCTCCTGATGGTGCTTAGATGGGAATCGGGGCTGTCCATCCACCAGCACCCAGAATGTTATTCATCCACTGCAGTCTGCCACCACTGTCTCCAGAGTTCTGTCCCTACTCATTGCCCCTTTGCTTCCCCCTTTAAACGCATGCTACATCACTATGGGTTTATAAAGTCCCAGAAAAGACACTGATTCTTTTTTCTATGCCTTCTAGTTGACCGCGCCAAAAAAGGGGGGGGGGACAAAATTATACTCTTACTCAGACATCATTGTTTTGTTGGTTTCCCAAAATGAATAATTTTTGCTGTTTTACCCCAGTCATTAAAAGAAATAAAAGCATCTAAAGGGAAGGAACATTGCGATTGTCCCAGGGGCGCTTCCTAGAGGACCTGTGAGTTATTGATATTCTCTACTCAAGCCGGAAACTGTCTCGGGAGATGCGGGAGAAACATGAAATCCTAGCAAAGACTGGGAAACAAATTGAAGGGATGAGAGACGGCTGCGACCGTAAATAGCTTTTCACGCTGCTGCCTGCTTGGTTTGAACTCATGCTTGGGTTTTGCAAATTGATAGGGGGCAAAAATTAGTTTTTATTTCAGCCATTTTACTTTGCAGTTAAGGACCAAAGAGGAGGTTTTAAACTCAAAATGGTTCCTTTAGCTTGCTTTGTTTAAAAAAAAAAATCACACAGTGCTTTGATTTATACACACACAAACACACACACACACACACACACACACACTACAGCACACTGCAATTGTGTGCAATTGGGAACACACTCTGAGGAAGACATGTGACTTCTTTCTATAGAGGTTTTAATATTTTCATAAAGATCCTCACTTCGGCTCCTCAAGCATTTGCCTTTCATTTTGTCTTATTGAATTAGGCTGCAAAGCACTCAAGCAAGAAGCTCTTTGTCATCTCAAACCAGACTAACATTGATTCTGCATATCCATATGCCTAGTCTGGGCTTATTAATCTACACATCTATCCCACTAAAAAAAAAAAGAGCTCTGTAATTTATTATGTAAAATGGCCAGCCGCTTCTGTAGCCCATTTGCATGCAGGTACACTTAAAAGAATATTTGTTTCTTTCACTTAGAGCTGGCTTCTGCAGTGCTAAACCCAGGGGAAATGAAATTATACTATGATTTTTCATGGTGGATTAGGGGACAACCATGACAAAAGCAGGCCAATATTTTGTGTTTATTTTTTTCTTTTTAATATAAACAAGTTTTAAGGTAAAGCAGTCTAGGCTGGTTTAAGTACAATTCTGCATGCGTGCACACATATGCAGACTCTCCAACTGGCAGTTGTTTCTCATTTGAGTTAGATCAGCCCCACCCTGAAGACCCACTGGGGTAGGGAACTGTTCCATCGTAGCGGTGACAAAACTTATTTTTGCCCTAAGTATCACCGGTTCCAAATACTGAAGACACTGATATACAAAAGAGGCAAATAATAATAATAATAATAATAATAATAATAATAATAATAATAATTGGGAACTTTAAAAGACCTAATTTGTCATTAATTACACAATGTCTGCTCCATCTTTCTTCAAGGTTCTTGCATTTGAAGTAAGAAAACTAATTTTGCCCTTGCCTTGGTCATATAAGGTGCTTGTGACTTTCTCTAAGTTTCTCTACATTATTTTGATTCAGAGTTGCTTTCTGTACGAAGAAGGAAGGTTATCTGGCTCATCCAACCTACAAATGCTCATTAAAATGAACTAAAAGTCTGTCTTCCGAAAATCTGTACTTCAAAATCCCAACCAGTCCCCAATAAAGTGGTATTAAGATACAAAGCTGGGGCTGGGGATTTAGCTCAGTGGTAGAGCGCTTACCTAGGAAGCGCAAGGCCCTGGGTTCGGTCCGCAGCTCTGAAAAAAAGAACCAAAAAAAAAAAAAAAAAAAACAAAAGATACAAAGCTGCCATCCACATTCATTGCTGCTCTAATCATAATAGCCCAATATCAGGAACAGTCTAGAAATCCATCAACTGATGAACGCCTAATGAGAGCACAGTACATCAATACCCATGGTTGTCAATCTTCCTAATGCTGCGACCCTTCAATACAGTTCCTTATGTTGTGGTGACCCCCAACCATAAAATTATTTTGTTGCTACTTTATAACTGTAATTTTGCTACCGTTAAGAACCATAATGTAAATATCTATGCTTTCCAATGGCCGTAGGTGACCCCTGGGAAATGATTGTTCCACTCTCAAAGGAGTCACGACACACAGTTTGAGAACCACTGGTCCACACACTGTTATATTAGCCAATGAAATTATGACCTTTGCAAGTAAATCAAAGAAACAATAATCCTGAGTGGGGTAAGTCAGAATCAGAAGGACAAACGCAGCACTTGTCTTTTCTATGTGAATGTTAGCTTTTATACTTTAGGTATGTGTGTTTCATTTAGAGTAACAGAGGTTAAGTACTGAGTAAGGGGTCATGCATGGGGGAGGGTAATCCTTCAAGGAAAAGGAAATAGAATATAGTTCTTTTATAAAGTGATGACGGAAAATAGAATGGGAGAATTAAATGGAGTTGGAGAATGAAGGCAGAGCAGAAGAAAAAATAGTGAGAGGGATAACTAGTATAAAATCCCTTTGAAAAGCCATTTGGAAACCTATAGAAACTGCCCAAAATATATACTTATTATGGAGACACCATATAATGAGGAGACAATGCTTCAACTAGATGCCATATGCTAACAAATAAACCCCCAGTGCCGTGAATGGGTTACCTCTTTTTGAGACATTGTCCAAAGTGATTCAATAGACTTCTGCAGACAGTACAGGCCATTGCCAAATCTATTGGTTACCATCCACAACCTAATCCTAAGACGCTATTGCTGAAGACACCACAAACTTATATGTCATAGATCATGGGGAAATCTAGCTGGTACACAACGAGAAGCTTCATCCCTACTGACTAGCACTCATACTACTGAAAAGTGCTCTATATGTTACCAGAGGAGAAAAGTGATCAATCTCACACTCATCTATGAATTCTGAAATCTACCTACATACAAGATGTGTCCACTGTTACAATAGTGGCCCAAGGTTATGAGAGGAACTAACCACTTTTTTTTCTTGTACTTAAAGTCCACTCTGTGAGCTAGAACATGACACTGTGGAGGCCAAGAACCTGATACTAGATAGGTCATAAGCTCTAGAGAAAAACCTACTAGAATTATTCAGCTGAATTAACATAACAATAAAACAATTCTTAATGACATATTGCTAAAACCACCCATCAGTGCATTGTTCATCCCTCATCAGAATCTTCTTGTGGTGTATGGTAATGAGCACAAAGGTACACAACTGAACAATGTATAGAAAGTGTAGAGTGCCCAGTCTTGAATAGGGTATCTTTATCACACCCCCTCCTCTCAAAAGTCAGGGGTTTATGTGGAGGAGAGGGCATAGGGTTGTAAGGTTAAAGGTGAGGGACTATTTCAAGGAAACAGCATTTTCTAGACACAACAGGGTAGACACACATATTAATCCACAAACAATGTGTCAGTATGCAAAAGACCTGCACAAGCTCAAACCAGACAAAATCCCAGAAAGGAGGAGGAATAGTGGACATAAAGTCCCACCCCCAGCCAAGAAGCCATGCACAACTGATAGTACTAGGAGAAGAAAATAATCAGTTTTCTTCAATGGCATAACACTACGTATATCACCCACACTCCGGGACAGGTCCCATGGTCAGGAGTAATTAACCAACACAAGTTAGACTCCATGGGTGTGTGTGTGTGTGTGTGTGTGTGTGTGTGTGTGTGTGTGTGTCTGTGTGTGTGTGTGTGACTGTGTGTCATGTGACTGTGTCTGTGTGACTGTGTCTATGTGGCTATGTCTGTGTGTCTGTGTGTGTCTGTGTGACTGTGACTGTGTGTCATGTGACTTTGTCTGTGTGTGTGTCTGTGTCTGTGTGTCTGTGTGACTATGTCTGTGTGACTATCTATGTCTGTCTGTGTGACTATGACTGTGTGTCATGTGACTGTGTCTGTGTGTGTCTGTGTCTGTGTGTCTGTGTGACTGTCTGTGTGACTATCTATCTCTGTCTGTGTGACTGTGTCTGAGTGATTGTGTCTGTGTGACTGTGTCTGTATGTCTGTGTCTGTGTGTCTGTATGACTGTGTCTATATGTCTGTGTTTGGGTGTCTGTGTCTGTATGTCTTGGTGTGTCTATCTGTGTGTCTGTGTATCCAGGTGTCCGTGTGTGTGAACCCTTGTGGGTATACTTTAGGGGTATTTTAAAAGAGATAAAGACCATGAAGTCGGGTATGTAAGTGAATAGGGAAGGATTTGGGAGGAATCAAGGGAAGGAAAGAATAAAAATTCTCAAAGAGTAAATGAAAATATTTGTTAAATGGAGTCTTTCTCTGGGAAGCTTTGGTCTTCTCCCTACCATGTAAGGATAAGAGCAGATCTGTAAGCCAGAAAAAAATGTAGACCTCAAACCTTCTGGCCCCTTCTGTCTCTCCTTCTATGTCCCAACACTACTTATTATCACTTGTCTTTGGTCTATGGAGAGAAGGCCCCATATATCTCACATCCTCCCAACTTGAAATCCAGAAGAGAAAGAAATCCTCTCTTTCCAATGGTTCCAACAAACGTCCTCATGATATGGAGCCACAGTCAGAGTCCTCGGACCATCGCTGCTGTTATGGCTGAACATGGTATAGTCACTTCCTACCCAGGAGCCTACCTGAACTGGAAGGACTGAGCTAATGGAAAAGGGTGATCATCCAAAATATGGACTATAAGACCAGGAGCGGCAGATCTTCCTGGTTGCTGCCGCCGCGGAGAGCCCGTGGGCAGCACCCCGCGAGCGAACTTGAGCCTCGGGTCCACAGGTAAGACCAACTTTTCTGCTACAAACGACTTGCCTGGTGAACTCAGGTCTCACAGAGGCAGAGTTCCTCTGGGACCGGACACTTCCGGTGTTTGGCCAGAGTCCCGGACCAGCGGAGGATCCCTGCCTTCAGCAGCTCTCTGCTCCCAGGCCCCCTGGAGGGGAGTTCTCGACGCCTGGTCGGGCGGGCACTCCTGAGGCAGCAGAGCGGAGGAGACCACCAACGCTGCCCACCCCTGCCCACATCCCTGGCCCAGGAGGAAACTGTTTACGGCCTCTGGGTACCCGTAGAGGAGGGCCCAGGAGCAGCAGGTCCACTGCGTCTGAGACACCGCACCTGAAGGGACCAACCGGATAAACAGTTCTCTGCACCCAAATCCCGTGGGAGAGAGAGCTAAACCTTCAGAGAGGCGGACACGCCTGGGAAACCAGAAGAGACTGCACGCTGCACACAGTACTGATCCCAGAGGAAAACACCAAAAGATATCTGGAACCCTGGTGCACGGAACCTCCCGGAAGGGGCGGCGCAGATCTTCCTGGTTGCTGCCGCCGCGGAGAGCCCGTGGGCAGCACTCCGCGAGCGAACTTGAGCCTCGGGACCACAGGTAAGACCAACTTTTCTGCTGCAAGTGACCTGCCTGGTGAACTCAAGACACAGGTCCACAGGAACAGCTGAAGACCTGTAGAGAGGAAAAACTACACGCCCGAAAGCAGAACACTCTGTCCCCATAACTGACTGAAAGAGAGGAAAACAGGTCTACAGCACTCCTGACACACAGGCTTATAGGACAGTTTAGCCACTGTCAGAAATAGCAGAACAAAGTAACACTAGAGATAATCTGATGGCGAGAGGCAAGCGCAGGAACCCAAGCAACAGAAACCAAGACAACATGGCACCATCGGAGCCCAATTCTCCCATCAAAACAAACATGGAATATCCAAACACACCAGAAAAGCAAGATCTAGATTCAAAATCATATTTGACCATGATGCTGGAGGACTTCAAGAAAGACGTGAAGAACTCCCTTAGAGAACAAGTAGAAGCCTACAGAGAGGAATCGCAAAAATGCCTGAAAGAATTCCAGGAAAACATAAATAAACAAGTAGAAGCCCATAGAGAGGAGACACAAAAAATCCCTGAAAGAATTCCAGGAAAACACAATCAAACAGTGGAAGGAATTAAAATGGAAATAGAAGCAATCAAGAAAGAACACATGGAAACAACCCTGATATAGAAAACCAAAAAGAAGAGACAAGGAGCTGTAGATACAAGCTTCACCAACAGAATACAAGAGATGGAAGAGAGAATCTCAGGAGCAGAAGATTCCATAGAAATCATTGACTCAACTGTCAAAGATAATGTAAAGCGGAAAAAAGCTACTGGTCCAAAAAACATACAGGAAATCCAGGACTCAATGAGAAGATCAAACCTAAGGATAATAGGTATAGAAGAGAGTGAAGACTCCCAGCTCAAAGGACCAGTAAATATCTTCAACAAAATCATAGAAGAAAACTTCCCTAACCTAAAAAAGAGATACCCATAGGCATACAAGAAGCCTACAGAACTCCAAATAGATTGGACCAGAAAAGAAACACCTCCCGTCACATAATAGTCAAAACACCAAACGCACAAAATAAAGAAAGAATATTAAAAGCAGTAAGGAAAAAGGCCAAGTAACATATAAAGGCAGACCTATCAGAATCACACCAGACTTTTCGCCAGAAACTATGAAGGCCAGAAGATCCTGGACTGATGTCATACAGACCCTAAGAGAACACAAATGCCAGCCCAGGTTACTGTATCCTGCAAAACTCTCAATTAAAATAGATGGAGGAACCAAGATATTCCATGACAAAACCAAATTTACACAATATCTTTCTACAAATCCAGCACTACAAAGGATAATAATTGGTAAAGCCCAACATAAGGAGGCAAGCTATACCCTAGAAGAAGCAAGAAACTAATCGTCTTGGCAAAAAAACAAAGAGAAGAAAAGCACACAAACATAACCTCACATCCAAATATGAATACAACCGGAAGCAATAATCACTATTCCTTAATATCTCTCAACATCAATGGCCTCAACTCCCCAATAAAAAGACATAGATTAACAAACTGGATACGCAACGAGGACCCTGCATTCTGCTGCCTACAGGAAACATACCTCAGAGACAAAGACGGACACTACCTCAGAGTGAAAGGCTGGAAAACAACTTTCCAAGCAAATGGTCAGAAGAAGCAAGCTGGAGTAGCCATTCTAATATCAGATAAAATCAATTTTCAACTAAAAGTCATCAAAAAAGATAAGGAAGGACACTTCATATTCATCAAAGGAAAAATCCACCAAGATGAACTCTCAATCCTAAATATCTATGCCCCAAATACAAGGGCACCTACATACGTAAAAGAAACCTTACTAAAGCTCAAAACACACATTGCACCTCACACAATAATAGTGGGAGATTTCAACACCCCACTCTCATCAATGGACAGATCATGGAAACAGAAATTAAACAGAGATGTAGACAGACTAAGAGAAGTCATGAGCCAAATGGACTTAACGGATATTTATAGAACATTCTATCCTAAAGTAAAAGGATATACCTTCTTCTCAGCTCCTCATGGCACTTTCTCCAAAATTGACCATATAATTGGTCAAAAAACGGGCCTCAACAGGTACAGAAAGATAGAAATAATCCCATGCGTGCTATCAGACCACCACGGCCTAAAACTGGTCTTCAATAACAATAAGGGAAGAATGCCCACATATACGTGGAAATTGAACAATGCTCTACTCAATGATAACCTGGTCAAGGAAGAAATAAAGAAAGAAATTAAAAACTTTTTAGAATTTAATGAAAATGAAGGTACAACATACCCAAACTTATGGGACACAATGAAAGCTGTGCTAAGAGGAAAACTCATAGCGCTGAGTGCCTGTAGAAAGAAACAGGAAAGAGCATATGTCAGCAGCTTGACAGCACACCTAAAAGCTCTAGAACAAAAAGAAGCAAATACACCCAGGAGGAGTAGAAGGCAGGAAATAATCAAACTCAGAGCCGAAATCAACCAAGTAGAAACAAAAAGGACCATAGAAAGAATCAACAGAACCAAAAGTTGGTTCTTTGAGAAAATCAACAAGATAGATAAACCCTTAGCCAGACTAACGAGAGGACACAGAGAGTGTGTCCAAATTAACAAAATCAGAAATGAAAAGGGAGACATAACTACAGATTCAGAGGAAATTCAAAAAATCATCAGATCTTACTATAAAAGCCTATATTCAACAAAACTTGAAAATAAGCAGGAAATGGACAATTTCCTAGACAGATACCAGGTACCGAAGTTAAATCAGGAACAGATAAACCAGTTAAACAACCCCATAACTCCTAAGGAAATAGAAGAAGTCATTAAAGGTCTCCCAACCAAAAAGAGCCCAGGTCCAGACGGGTTTAGTGCAGAATTCTATCAGACCTTCATAGAAGACCTCGTACCAATATTATCCAAACTATTCCACAAAATTGAAACAGATGGAGCACTACCGAATTCCTTCTATGAAGCCACAATTACTCTTATACCTAAACCACACAAAGACCCAACAAAGAAAGAGAACTTCAGACCAATTTCCCTTATGAATATCGATGCAAAATACTCAATAAAATTCTGGCAAACCAATCCAAGAGCACATCAAAACAATCATCCACCATGATCAAGTAGGCTTCATCCCAGGCATGCAGGGATGGTTTAATATACGGAAAACCATCAACGCCATCCATTATATAAACAAACTGAAAGAGCAAAACCACATGATCATTTCATTAGATGCTGAGAAAGCATTTGACAAAATTCAACACCCCTTCATGATAAAAGTCCTGGAAAGAATAGGAATTCAAGGCCCATACCTAAACATAGTAAAAGCCATATACAGCAAACCAGTTGCTAACATTAAACTAAATGGAGAGAAACTTGAAGCAATCCCACTAAAATCAGGGACCAGACAAGGCTGCCCACTCTCTCCCCTACTTATTCAATATAGTTCTTGAAGTTCTAGCCAGAGCAATCAGACAACAAAAAGGAGGTCAAGGGATACAGATCGGAAAAGAAGAAGTCAAAATATCACTATTTGCAGATGATATGATAGTATATTTAAGTGATCCCAAAAGTTCCACCAGAGAACTACTAAAGCTGATAAACAACTTCAGCAAAGTGGCTGGGTATAAAATTAACTCAAATAAATCAGTAGCCTTCCTCTACACAAAAGAGAAACAGGCCGAGAAAGAAATTAGGGAAATGACACCCTTCATAATAGATCCAAATAATATAAAGTACCTCGGTGTGATTTTAACCAAGCAAGGGAAAGATCTGTACAATAAGAACTTCAAGACTCTGAAGAAAGAAATTGAAGAAGATCTCAGAAGATGGAAAGATCTCCCATGCTCATGGATTGGCAGGATTAATATAGTAAAAATGGCCATTCTACCAAAAGAGATCTACAGATTCAATGCAATCCCCATCAAAATACCAATCCAATTCTTCAAAGAGTTAGACAGAACAATTTGCAAATTCATCTGGTATAACAAAAAACCCAGGAAAGCTAAAACTATCCTCAACAATAAAAGGACTTCAGGGGGAATCACTATCCCAGAACTCAAGCAGTATTACAGAGCAATAGTGATAAAAACTGCATGGTATTGGTACAGAGACAGACAGATAGACCAATGGAACAGAATTGAAGACCCAGAAATGAACCCCACACCTATGGGCACTTGATTTTTGACAAAGGAGCCAAAACCATCCAATGGAAAAAGATAGCATTTTCAGCAAATGGTGCTGGTTCAACTGGAGGTCAACATGTGAAGAATGCAGATCGATCCATGCTTATCACCCTGTACAAAGCTTAAGTCCAAGTGGATAAAGGACCTCCACATCAAACCAGATACACTCAAACTAATAGAAGAAAAACTAGGGAAGCATATGGAACACATGGGCACTGGAAAAAATTTCCTGAACAAAACAACAATGGCTTATGATCTAAGATCAAGAATCGACAAATGGGATCTCATAAAACTGCAAAGCTTCTGTAAGGCAAAGGACACTGTGGTTAGGACAAAATGGCAACCAACAGATTGGGAAAAGATCTTTACCAATCCTACAACAGATAGAGGGCTTATATCCAAAATATACAAAGAACTCAAGAAGTTAGACCGCAGGGAGACAAATAACCCTATTAAAAAATGGGGTTCAGAGCTAAACAAAGAATTCACAGCTGAGGAATACCGAATGGCCGAGAAACACCTAAAGAAATGTTCAACATCGTTAGTCATAAGGAAATGCAAATCAAAACAACCCTGAGATTTCACCTCACACCAGTGAGAATGGCTAAGATCAAAAACTCAGGTGACAGCAAATGCTGGCGAGGATGTGGAGAAAGGGGAACACTCCTCCATTGTTGGTGGGGTTGCAGACTGCTACAACCATTCTGGAAATCAGTCTGGAGGTTCCTCAGAAAATTGGACATTGAACTGCCTGAGGATCCAGCTATACCTCTCCTGGGCATATACCCAAAAGATGCCCCAACATATAAAAAAGACACATGCTCCACTATGTTCATCACAGCCTTATTTATAATAGCCAGAAGCTGGAAAGAACCCAGATGCCCTTCAACAGAGGAATGGATACAGAAAATGTGGTACATCTACACAATGGAATATTACTCAGCTATCAAAACAATGACTTTATGAAATTCGTAGGCAAATGGTTGGAACTGGAAAATATCATCCTGAGTGAGCTAACCCAATCACAGAAAGACATACATGGTGTGTACTCATTGATAAGTGGCTATTAGCCCAAATGCTTGAATTACCCTAGATGCCTAGAACAAATGAAACTCAAGACGGATGATCAAAATGTGAATGCATATCGCTCCTGAGAGACACAGCAAATACAGAGGCGTATGCCAGCAGGAAACCACTGAACTGAGAACAGGACCCCCGTTGAAGGAATCAGAGAAAGAACTGGAAGAGCTTGAAGGAGCTCGAGACCCCATATGTACAGCAATGCCAACCAAACAGAGCTTCCAGGGACTAAGCCACTACCCAAAGACTATACATGGACTGACCCTGGACTCTGACCTCATAGGTAGCAATGAATATCCTAGTAAGAGCACCAGTGGAAGGGGAAGCCCTGGGTCCTGCTAAGACTGAACCCCCAGTGAACTAGACTGTTGGGGAGAGGGAAGCAAGGGGGGGAGGGTTGGGAGGGGAACACCCATAAGGAAGGGGAGGGGGGAGGGGGATGTTTGCCCGGAAACCGGGAAAGGGAATAACACTCGAAATGTATATAAGAAATACTCAAGTTAATAATAATAAAAAATATAAAAAAAAAGAAAGAAAGAAAGAAAGAAAGAGAAAAATCTTCCAAAAAAAAAAAAAAAAAAAAAAAAAAAAAAAAAAGACCAGGAGCAGTGTAAGAACTTACCATAGAAACACAAATGTTTCCAGGACACTCTTCTCTGAATGAAATCTGACAACCCCAAGAGAAAAAAAAAAATCACAAGGCAACTGATGGCTGTCCTAGTATCTATAAATGCAAAGACTCTATGATGCTTGTTTGTTTGTGTTTGTGTTTTGTTTTAAGCACATCGTCCTCTGTAGAAGACATACTTCAGATTCTTTTCACATGTGCACTGGAACACTACCTTCAAAGGCTTCCTCTCTACCTAACCTTCATCTATCCCACTACTGTAACTGTACTTTTTAGCTACTTTATTGGGTTATTTTTACCTACCACCCTTCTCCACTCCAATCCCTTCCAATCTCCCCACAATACTAGGTAGTAGAGAAAGAGTTAGACTACTTCCTGCTGCTTAGGGAGTTCCATGGTCAAATCCAAGCTTCGTCCTCAGGATAGGCAATTTCTTCTTCTCATCTCTTTGTTCAGGATTCCTTGGCAAAATGCAGCAACAGGAACCAGCAGCAGCAGAGTTAAGAGCAGGCTCTGCAGCCTCTCAGGACTCTTGCCTTTTTATACCCCCTCAAGAGTCCCCCAAAACTCCAAAAATAAACTATCTGCAGCTGGCAGAATCACGCCTCTGCCAGAGCATGAGACAAATCATAGTCAGCTGCTGTGGGCAATCTGAAGCAGCTCCATATCTCATACCTGGAATTAAAACAAGAACATATTCACATAACATAACTGGTTTGTTGATCTTTTTTTTTTTTTCTTTTTTTCGGAGCTGGGGACCGAACCCAGGGCCTTGCGCTTGCTAGGCAAGTGCTCTACCGCTGAGCTAAATCCCCAACCCTGATCTTTTTAAGAAATCAAAATTCTCACTACAGGGGTTGGTGATTTAGCTCATTGGTAGAGGGCTTGCCTAGCAAGCAAAAGCCCTGGGTTCGGTCCCCAGCTCCGAAAAAAAAGAAAAAAGAAAAAAAATTCTCACTAGACACCACTTTCCCTGTCTTGTTCTCACTCCTTCTCTGGATCCAAAATCAAGAACTTTATACTCCTTTGAAATTTTTAGGAAACCAAGCTTAACTAACAATCACATCACCCTGATCCACTATTACAAACTTAAATTACAGCCTTCGATTTTTTTCTCCCTTTCCCCTCATTTTATATCAATGAGAACTTATATTGCCTACCATATCTACCTACCATTCTCCAGCTCAGAAAAACAAGACTATAGTCTTTGACTGCATGTGCATTCTACACACAATTCACTTTATAGATGTCCCATCTCTTGGCTTGATCCCTTTGATCTTAAGGGATCTCTGTTTCACCATTTCATATTTGATAGATCCCACAGATCTTTGTAACTAAAGATCATGCTACAATCTCTAAACCTTGTCTAAAGAGTGTTGTGTATATGTCCTAACTGCTTTTATTTGTAATAGAAATTGATAAGGAAAGTTCTCATATTTTCTAAAATCATTCATCATAAAATAAGTTTCTGCCACAGAATTGTACTCAAAACCTTAAGTCATTTTAAGATGGGTAGGCTATTGTATGAGTCTTGTCCATCCTCATATTGGTTAACTATGAAAATCAATATCACCACCACTCTGTACATTTATCTAATGCAATAATCAATATCAATGTCTTTACTGATATTTACTTAATATAATAATCAATAACAATATAGTTTGTTTATTTGGTGCTATTGACCAGGGTAGAACAAATCTCTGTGCTTTATCTGCCCTGTGTGTATATAGGCTAGGCCACTTACCACTAACATCTCCCTTCTTTTTCTATTTCTCACTCTTCAAACAAGAGCAGAAGAATGAGCTAAAAGGATGCTCAGTGTATTACCACATTGGAGTGGCAGTTAGCATTACTGTAACCTTCCTTTGCATTATTCTAGGTACTGCAAACAAAGAAGTGTAGAATTAGAGGATTATGTATGAAGCAGTAATATTATTTAGCCCTCGGATTGCCAGAGAAGATCTAGCTGCTGCAATAGAGAAGTTCCAAGATCCTGGTATCTTAAAAGGTTATAATGTGTTTGTTCCTGATTAACTGAATACTTCCATATAATACTATTCCTGATACATTGACCTACACTCTTTGAGAAATTCAACAATCCTATGCACATAGCTGGTGTCTTGCTTACTCTTTTATTACTGTGAAAAGGTACCATGAGCAAGGCAGATCTTAGAAGAAAACACTTAATGGGAGATTAGAGTTTCAAAGGGTAAGTGGGTAAGTAAATGATCATCATGGTGAGGAACATGGCAACAGACAAGCAGATATGATGATGGAGCAGTAGCCGATGCACAACCATCAGAGAGAGAGAGAGAGAGAGAGAGAGAGAGAGAACTGAGAATGTTACATGCTTTTGAAACCTCAAAGCCTACCCCCAGTGACACACTTCCTCCAACAAAGCTATACCCCCTAATCCTTGCCAAAGAGTTCTACCAAATGGAAACCAAGCATTTAAACATGTGAGCCTATGAGGACCACCATTATTTAAATCACTACAGATGGTGTATGGAAAAATGAGCAAGGATGACCACATGTCATACAAGTCAAAGCTGGAAACAGAGTTCATCATTTCTTCCTGTGTTTCTGTTGGAAGAATTTGGTCTTGTGGTCATATCTAACAACATGGAAAGCAAACAGATATAGATAGATAGATAGATAGATAGATAGATAGATAGATAGATAGATAGATAGATGATAGATAGATAGATAGATAGATAGATAGATAGATAGATAGATAGATAGATAGACGGACAGACGGACAGACAGACAGATAGAGAGATCTCCAATAATAGTAATGACTTTGAAGAGTTAATATTACCACTATCCCATCCTTGAATTGCTTAGAGCTCAAAGAGGAAGAAAAGATAGAGGAGTATCTATGAAACAAGAAGGGACAGCTCACTGGGGACTGAATTGATCATGGATGACAAGGGTACTCACATTTTTGAAAATGGATAGATGATAGAGAACATGAGGAGTCATCTCGAGCAGTGAAACAACATAACAAAAGCAGGGTTAAAGAGAGGACAGAATTAGGAAGTGGGATGTACACAGGCCGTTATGCCAACTGCAGCCTATGCCTAGAGGTAGAGAATAGCATTTGTGGCTAAGAAGCCTGGGGTGAAACCACCTGACTATGAGGACAGTCTCTGCCGCCATGAGTACCCATTTACTTTGCATTCAAATTCTTAAGTCCTAGGATCCCCATGTACTTTTCTGCCATTTTTCTTAAAAATCTCTATATCAAGGCTGATGCTTTCAATTTGAGTAGAAAATGGAAGCATTACGTAGAGAAAGTCCCTCACCGGCTTTGACTTTCTCAAAGAACAAAGGAAAATCTAGTGGCAAATTCTCATATACCAGTGTTAATCTCAGTAATTCTTTCATTTTTAAATGAAGCAAGACGACTGTAATATAACAAATCTAAGAAGTCAATGAAGAGCTATCTCAAGAGGTAATGTCATCTACATGTCAGATGCTCCAGTTCAGGACACTTAGACTTGGATAATTAAATGCCTTGAACAAAAACCTAGATTTACACCAAAATCAAAGAAGAAATAAAAGCCAATCATTCTCTCTCTGATCCCAAATCAAAAGACCATCAAGTTTTGAGGATACTATAGCTCTGATCAAATCTGCCTGACAAATTAAGACATTCCTAAAGTTAACTCACACATGGTCCCAATAGACATTCTAATGGATGTGTGTTTTTAAACCACTTTGGAAAAACTCTCTGGTTGTCATGGAAACACATCTCCACTCCTACCTGTTCTGGTGTTCCAATGTGTTTCAAGTGTAAGACTGGTATTTATACTCCTTCACATAGAACATGAATGAGGACCCCACTGTCCCTTTGTGGAAATTGTGGGGCAATGACTACTTAGCATTAGGGAATTTTTAATCCAAAGAAAACTATGCTTCCTGTCACTTGTCTCTCCAGAAAACTTTGCACAGGTATGCAGAAGGTATTTTAGTTGTACGTAAGGGCATGTTTTTGAGAACCTCTTATAATTTAAGTGCTTATATCATAAGTTTATCTTAGGAACACAACAGATCCCTATACAGCTAAGAAACATACAAACCAAAAGAATTTGCTTCTTCTACTAATTCAAATTTTCCAGTTTTAGGGGTAAGAAAATAGTGTGTAGAAAGTTTAT
The DNA here is from genome assembly GCF_011064425.1 of Rattus rattus. NCBI lineage: Eukaryota > Metazoa > Chordata > Mammalia > Rodentia > Muridae > Rattus > Rattus rattus. The sequence continues at coordinate 170,515,872 of NC_046154.1, read as the reverse complement.
GCAGCTTGTTACTATCACCCACCCCTAGAAATTGGAAAAAGCCATGTCACCTGCCTTCAGTGACCTTGAACATACATAGAACAGTGATGAGATGTTGCTTCCACTCCTGTCCTAGTTAAACATATAGTACACACACACACACACACACACACACACACACACACACACACACACACACACACTTCTCTTTATCTACTTTCAGATACATGAGAAAAATGCTGGGCCTCCTGTCTCCTGAACCCACAATCTACTTGTCTCTTCTGCTACTAGTCATTAGATCATCAGTTTGGAATCTCATCAATCCTCTGCTTTTAAGTTCTCCAGGTTTTAGACCGTGCATCTTGACAAAGTCCTTCTAGACTTATGTATTTTATAGTCTCTGGGCACTGTTACAGGAACATCAGCCTTCTCTTAATTCATCCTTAGGTTTTGCCATAGATTACTGTTTTACTTTCATTTCTGTTACTGTAGGGAAAAATACTCTGACAAATGAAAATTTATGGGATAAGAGTTTAATTTGACACACGATTCCTGGTTTCCAAGCCATCATTTTGATGAAGTCAAAATGGAAACTTGAAGAAACTGGTTACATCTACAGTAAGAGCCAAGAGATGATAAATACGGGCATGCTTGCTGCTCTGATCACTTCCTCTACTCTTAGGCAATTCAGGAACCAAAGCCAAGGAATGGTGCCGCCCACAGTGGGATGAGTCTTCCCACATCTATTTACATAATTAAAAGAACTCCCCCACATATATGTCCACCAGACAACCTGATCTTGAAAACCCCTTCTTATATTTTTGTTGTGAGCCTAGCCTTTAACGGCTGAGCCATCTCTCCAGCCTGAAACCCCTTCTTGAGACCTCCTTCCAAGATAATTCTATATTTTGCCAAGTTGACAATAAAAATTAATCATGACGGGTTGGGGATTTAGCTCAGTGGTAGAGCGCTTGCCTAGCATGCGCAAGGCCCTGAGTTCGGTCCCCAGCTCCGAAAAAAAGAAAAAAGAAAAAACAAACAAAAATTAATCATGACAATATCCTACATATTGTTGAGAGCTGGTATATAATAATTCTTTTAGTTTAAGCTAATAAATACCTTGGCTATTTCTCTGTTTAAATGCCCCTATCTGGGTTTTTCATAAGACTGAAAATCAAGTTCATATCAAACTTAATTGGAGGACACATATTTTGATTGATTTGGTTACTGTATAAAATCTTAATCTAATACCTCTTGATTAAGTCAGCTGTCCTGTAATTCACAATAGACCTAAATATCATTTAACGGTTTTGAAATGTAATACAGATGATAGTTTTTTTAATGTTATTTATGAATTCCCTCTTCCCAGGTGACTCTAGGTGCATATTTAGGTTTCTTAAGACCATTCCAGAGACGGAGGCACTGTGGCTGGCAGGAGAGATTTTACATAATTCCAGACTATATGATGAGCTCCAATCACAAAGGGGAATTCTGAGACCATTTCACCCCACCATTACCACCCTTCTCACTCTCCAACCAACTCAAAATAGGTCCACTTTGTAAGTAAAAACTAGTAAGTGCAGTTTAAAGCTAAAATCAAAATCTGTCAGCTTATCATCAAGCTATTTCAAATAAAAATGCAAATATAATTATATATATTTATATATTATACATATTAAATATTATATATATAGATAGATATAGATATATACTAAAACTAACCATGACAATATCCTACATGCTGTTGAGAGCAGGAATAAAATAGAAGTTCTTTTAGTTTAAGCTGTAAGATTCAAACTTAAGGACAAAGGCTGCCTTAGGCAAATACCAGGTGGAGTTTAGGATAACACCCTGTTCCAGGAAATGAGCTAACCACCCTTAGCAGGGATCCTTCACCACCCCCTCTGCATGCGAAAGATACTCCTCCACCTAGGTCCTCCAATGAATTCAAAGGACAATAAATGGCCACCAATGAATTCAAAAGGTAATAGGCCCCACCAATGAGAAATAACCAACTCGTGCTGTAACCTAAAGCCTATACTCTGAAACAGTATAAAGGGTGTAGGCCTTTGTTTTTCGGGATCGTGTCTGTCCCGAGTACAGGGTCACCCCACTGTCCTGGATTATTAAACCTCTTGCTTATTGCATCGATCTCTGTTTCTGTGTCTCTGTGAGTGGAACATCCCAAGCAGAGGGCTCTGAGAACTTTTCTCAAGTCTTATAAAGCTAAAAACTACCTTGGGTATTTTTCTATTTAAAAGTCTCTATTTTGTTTTTCTATAAAACTAAAGGTCAAGTTCATACCATATATATATATATATATATATATATATATATATATATATATATGATACATAAATATATTTTAATATATTAATTTAATATGTTAATATATATTTAAATTTATGATTTGTATAATGCACAGTATAAATACTATATAACGTGTTTACTATGAAATTACAACCATAACCTTAAGACAGATTTTTAACAAGCTCTACCCACTTTCCAGACAGAAGTTTCGAAGTTACCATTTGAAACTGGTATTCTCTACAGCAATTCTATGTTAATTTTATGTTAATTAAATGTTTTACTAACCTGAATGTATTGAATGAGGGGCCAGAATTTATATTACTTAATAGAAGTGAAAGTTCTTTTAGCCATACTAGTAACACTTAAACTAAATACTAAAGTAAACACCAGAGTCTTTGAAAAACATGGATCCCTAGAAATGACACATAGAAAGAATATCTTACACTGAGAAGACTAGGCTGACCCTGTGACAGGCCTAAATCTCTGTTTCCAAGAACTGGGCACATCCAGGCAAGTCCAGGCCTCACAAGATGCCCCCACCACCTGGCCTGAAGAAAGGACAATGGGTCAACAGCAGTTTCTAGACTTCCTCAGTAACCGTTTTCAGACATCCCAGCAAGATCCCCAAGGCCCCAGCAATGGTTCTAGAATGTCCCTAGGGATAGAGCCAAGATTAAGATAAAGGTCACCTACCCCTGGCCTGAATTCCCCTTATGTGCATTAAATCAGACCTGTGAGCTCACTTTGGGGGGTCTCTCCATCTTTGTAGATGGTAGACCCCAGCACACTGGACTTCTGCAGAATAAAACACTCTTTGCATTTACATACAATTTGAGTTCAGAGTATCATCGGCCAATCATGGACCCTTACAATGCCTGTATGGTCTTACTACCTCTCAAAAATAAATCTGGTGGTCTATGGCTCAGGCAGGAAATAGGAGGTGGGACATCCTGGAAACAGAAAGGAGTCTGGAGTAGACCCAGCCAGGGGAGATTCGCCTGGGAAGATGTAAAGAGATGGACACACGGTGCCTGAGCACAGGTAACCAGCCATTTAATCTAATGTAGATTAGAATAAATCAGTTATCTTAAGATATGACTCTAGTCAGAGAAAAGCCTAGCAATAGGGCCAAGGTATTTGTAAATATATTTTGAGTCTGACTCTTATTTATGGAAGCATGGGATTGGGGGGAAGAACCAGACCAAACTTATAAATGGTGCCCAACTTACAACAATTAGAACCCAAACTTACAGCAGCCTGAAGAGACCCAGGTAAAAGTGTCAGAGGGTAATGGGAGGAGTCAGGCTAACTAGACGAGAGGCCTGCCTGGTCTAGTTAAAAAAGAATAAAGACAAACCAAAGCCTGAGGGCACAATAGCTACAACTTCTCCAAAGTGCAGCATGGTTAAAAACACGCTAGAGAGAGCTAGGCCTGAGGCTGTGCAGCCTTAAGTAGCATGGAAGCTTGGTGGGTTGGAAAGGCCTAGCCAGGGCCAGCATAAAGCAAAACCCAGTAGCCCTGAGCTATCTGAATGGCTAGGGCTGAGCTAGCAACAACACAAGGTATAAAATAAAAAGCCCCAGTTATCTGATCTGGTAAGGTATTAAAATTAAAATTGATAAAATTTAGTCTTTTGGGAAAAATGTTGAGATTAAAAAGAAAAAAGGGTGTTTTCTATATTTGGGATGGAGGGATATACAAGGACACATGGCGTCTGGATTCTGTATAATCTTACTCCGCTTATCAGCATACAAATGGATGTTTTTCTCAATGGTTACAATTTTGTATGTCCTCCTTGGGAGAGATCAGAACAAGACAGATTTGGAGAAAGAAGAGACTGAGAAATTAGATCCTATATTAGAGACCATTAAACATAGGTTGGAAGAGTCTTTGAATCAAAATAGAAAACCCTCAGAGAAATCCAATCTGGAACTTACAATACTATCTTTAAAATGTAGTTCCAGATGGGAACCGTTCCATTGAGAAATTAGGAGAGTAGCCCATAGAGGTACAATGTATTGAGTTAAGAATTCGGATTCTGATTATCGACGTTAACTTAAAGCAATGCCACACACAATGGAGTGTGTGTTTCAGTCGATAGAGTTTGGAGAATTAAGACACGTACACGAATTGGCATATCATACAGTTGATAGATTTTAGAGTGCCAATGGACTTTGGCTTTATTTTCTGAGGGGAATGATTCTGAGAGCGCACATTTGTTGACTGTCTTAAAAATGCCTTTACAAATTAAATCTGATGGTGCTCAGGCATACACATCCATTAGAATACAACAATATTTTTAGACATTATGACACAAAACCTCTTACAGATATACCGTATAGTCCTAGAGGTCAAGACATTATAAAAAGATCTCACTGCACATTGAAGGAAATGCCCATTGAACAGATGGGGATATGGTATCTCCCAAAATATTATTTAAAATATGCCTTGGTGGCTTTAAGTTTCTTTTAAGTCCATGAGACAAATAGCACAACTCCTAAGACACACTGGATTTTTAGAAAGGACTGGTGAATTAGATCAGCCTGTGGAAGTCCTAATTCCAAAATGGAAGAAAGGGGGTATGTTACGTTAGGGAGGAGATTTTACATTTCTTCCAACAGAAGTCAAAAAGCTATGGAGTCCAACCGAACTGGTAAAAATCGGATTTGACAGGGGAAGACCTCCTGAAGACCTCTGCGAGAGACATGAAGAAAGTCGAAAGGAGCAAGATAGGTAACGTATATGCTGGTCCTCTTAAATGTAGCAAGTCTGTAACTGACTGGGACATATAAACTTCTCCAGCAAAACCTTCACCTTGCACGGCCAATGCACCTTGTTGGCTGCAAAGGTTTCATAACTTATTATTGCATGTGATCTTCTCGAATGGCATGAATGAAGATTTATATTGAAATTTGGTTATGTGATCAAACTAATGTCTAAAGAAACACAGTTGTCTTTCGCCTGCTCAAACACGGAGCAGAAAATCATCTTTTCTTGATCTGTGCACATCCCATACAAATATCTTTTTTTTAACTTTTATTTTTTCACAGCACAGCTGTTGCCCCCTCCTGATCCCCGCTTTCCCACAGTTCCTTATTTCATTCCTCCTCCTCCTCCCTGTCTTCAAGAGAATGTTACCCCTGCCCTCCCACCCCCCACTCCCACACGCACCTCACCAGACCTCTCCAGTCCCTGGGGCCTCAAGTCTCTTGAGATTAGGGTTATGCACATTTTCTCCCACTGAAGTCAGACCAGGCAGTCCTTTGCTATATATGTGTCAGTGGCCTCAGACTAACTCGTGTACGTTGCCTTGTTGATGGCTCAGAATCTGAGAGATCTCAGGGGTCCGGGTTAGAGACTGCTGGTCTTCCTATGGGGTCACCTCCTCCTCCTCGGCTCCTTCGAGCCTTTCCCTACTTCAACTACAGGGGTCCCTGACTTCAGTCCAATGGTTGGGTGTAAGTATCTGCATCTGTCTCAGTCAGCTGCTTCTTGGGCCTCTCAGAGGACAGCCATGCTAGGCTCCTGTCTGTAAGCACAACATAGCATCAGTAATGGTGTCAGACCTTGGAGCCTCCCCTTGAGATGGATCCCAAGTTGGACCTCCTTTCCCTCAGGCTCTTCTCCATTTTTGTCCCTGCAGGTCTTTCAGACAGGAACAATTCTGGGTCAGAGTTTTTGACTGTGGAATGGCAACACCAACCCTCCACTTGATGCTCTCTCTTTCTTCTGGAGGTGGACTCTATGAGTTCCCTCTCCCTAATGTTGGGCATTTCATCTAGGGTCTCTCACTTTGGGTCCTGAAAGTTTCTCACCTCCCAGGTCTCTGGTACTTTCTAGACACTCCCCCCACAACTCCCACCACCACCAGCACCAACCCCACCCCACCCCACCCCACCCACGAGATTGCATTTTTCCATTTATTCTGCTGGCCCTTAGGGCTTCTCTACTGTCTCCCCCAACCCCTGTCCCATACCTGATCATGTTCCAACTTTCCCCTCCCTCTCCCCCGCCCCTCTCCCACCCAAATCCTTCCCTCCCTTTGCTTGTAAAAGTTTGTATGTTGCAGAATGGAAGGCCAAGAAAACAGTCCTAACAAGACCCACCCTGGAGGATTCTGGGATACCTGATCCTGCTCAAACTGCTTCGATACCATTCCTCAGGAGACTTGCTTTCAGAACTGATCCAGCCAGAACTTCACTTAAGCCTGAACTTTCACAGCCATCCAGAGACTAGATAACAAATGCTACAGCTAGCTTTCTTAAGACTAATGATTTTCCTAATTTTCTTGAATTCCCACAAAGGATTCTATGTCCCAAATCAACAGAAAGCAATTATAAGAAGACTATTATCCCAGTCCTTTAAATCGGGCTGGATGGTTTGGGTCATTTTATGAGTTATAGATATGTCGTATTTAGGGGAAGATTACAAATAATTATGGTCTTGCACAGGGAGGAGGGAGAATAGGAAGCTTAGACCCGGAGATTTCTATCTTCCCTTTCCTTTTATCTTTCTTTCTTAAATAAAGAGAAGGGAGTTGAGAAAAGGAGGCAGGAATACAGAATGATCACATAGAAATAATAGAATAAAAGGGCAGATTATTGAATCTACTCTTCAATTTAGAACTGTACTATTCTCAAATGAAAATATTTTGGTTAGTATTGATGTGATTGTTGTATATTGATACAGGCTTAAGGTTTTCATTGGTATAAATCTTTGTATATTGATATGAAATGTAAGCATAATGCATATATGTTTCAACTTTGTATAGGTATTATGCCTATGCAACTCTTTTCAAAATGCTAGGTTTAGTCCCAGTCCTTTTTGTTTGTTTCTTTCTTTTTTATTTTTTGACAGGATCTCTCTACATATTCTAGCTGTCCTAGAACTTGATATGTAGACCAGAATAGCCTCAAACTCACAGAGATACACCGGCCTCTGCTTCCCACATGCTGTGTTAATAAAGGCGTGAACCACCACACCTGCCTTCACTGAAGCTTGGGTTTTGGTTTGCTTTTGTTTGTTTTTTAATATAATAGTGCTTTATCTGCATGAATACCCACATGCCATAAGAGGGCATCAGATTCCCTTATAGATGGTCATGAGCCACCATGTGGTTGCTGGGAATTGAACTCAAGACTTCTGGAAGAGCAACCAGTTGCTCTTAACCCCTGAGCCAACTTACCATCCCACTGCCCTCCAGTCCTTTTAATAGCTTCTATTGCAAACTGTTTTTAAAAACTATGAAATGCAAGTTAATAGTCAGACAGTCAACTCATAGTTGTATCAGATACTATTCTAGATCATCACATCATACATCCTGGGATGAACAGATAGTAAGTAGCTAGAGAGAGGCAACATTTGCTTGCTCAGATATGTTATGAAAAGATAGCATATCTATTCAAAAACCTCAAAGACTCACAGAATATGACATTTAAAGATGTTTTTATTAATTTCAAGCTTTTTTTGACACGAAGACATGCCAACTCCTGACAACAACCCATCCAGCTTGGAAGAAGATGGTGAGCATTGAACAACCTCATTTGGAGATGGCTTCATTGACGGTAAGCTAGCCACCAGGCAAGGAAAATGCCCTAACTTCATCTGTAGACAAAATGCTTTCCAGAAAGGACAACTGAATGCAGCAGGGAAGTTGATTGCCAAGCTCTGCCAAAACAGGGTAATCAAGTCTTTAATAATTTCTGTTTCACAAAAGATCTATCAGATATACTGAGCCAGAAGGCTGAAGATAGATGCTCCAATTTTATAGAGTTGGTTTAGCTCTACTGGGTAGCTGTCTAGGAAGACAGCTGTCTGCCAATTCTTAGTCTTGGAAGCTGCTGCCCACACTTCCTACTTACTCAGGTAATATTTATTCCTTCTCTGGTCTCTGATATAATTGAAGACTAGATAGTTATAGTCTCACAATTAAGCTTAAGTTGTTTAACATTTAAGATGTTTTTAGGTCTAAAATGTTCTTCAGGTAGTGAAATTATATGGTAAAAAAAAAAAAAACAGTTTAGGTGCAGAGCTCTGATCTTACCAAAATAGAATAGATTATAGAATATTTCCTAACATTGCCAAGTACTAATGAATAGGACATTAGGAATGTAAATCTTATCTAATACCTTTCATAATTGCTTCATAATTATTATTATTATTACTGTATTCAATTTATACTTGAGAGAAAAAGAGCCTTTTATTGGACTAAAGAAGTGAATTTTAGAAAGAATACCTCATGTGTATACAGATGTGGCACCCGTCAATTATCAATCTCATGGCCTATGGCTTAGGCAAGAAATAGGAGGTGAAACAAATAGGAAGGAGAAAGTATTATGAGATAGAGCCAGGTGGGGGAGATTCACCCCAGGGAAGATGGGACAAAATGGATTCATGTTACCTGAGCACAGGCAGTCAGCCGCAGCATAATGTAGATTAGAATAAATGGGATAAATTAAGTTATAATCTAATAAGAGAAAATCTAGCTATATAGTCAAGATATTTGTAAATGTATTTTGAGTCTGAGACTTATTTCTGGGAGCATAGGTCTGAGAGGAAGAGTCATACCAAACTTCTACAAAAATACAGGTAAAAGTACTCAAGATAAGTAACTATTCCAACAAAAATACAACCAAAGCTTTCCCCAAGGATAAATCCAACTGAAGACAAGTTCGCAATGCAAAATTATAAGATATCACAGCTCTGAGAACGGAAGCAAAAATCAAGGAGGGATTCATATCTATGAAGAGTTAAAATAATAGAATAATCTAAGATCAAAATTTCAAACTCTCAATGTCATCAATATACTAAAAGGTTGTTCTAGTCTACTCTCTGTTGCTATGGTAAACACTAGTGCCAAAAGCAACTTAGGAAGAAAAAGACCTGGTTTATGGGTTACACAATCCATCATGAAGGAAAGCCAAGCCAAGAACCCGGGGTCAGGAACTGAAGCAGAGTCCACGGAGAACTGTTGCTTACTGGTTTGCTCTCTGGTGCACATCCAGCTACTTTTCTTATACAGCCAGACCCACCTAACTTTGTATAATACCTCCCTTGGTAGATGCATCAATTAGCTATCAAGACAATGCCCACACACCTGCCCACGGGCCAACCTGACGGAAGCAAATCTTCAATAGATGTTTCCTCTTCCCACATAACTCTAGGTTTGTGTCTTGTTGACAGCTAAACCTAACAATGACAAAAGGAAAAGGAAAAAAAAAGGATTAATAAGACTGAACTATTATAGAAGGGGTCACAAGGGAGAAAGGAGGAAGGAAATAAAAAAGACAGCATTTTCTTAAATCTAAACTACTTGTTTTAATTGAATACTTGTTACTTTGAAAAATCCAGTGGTGAAATCGTAATATCCAATGATGGTACTAGTAGGTGAAACAGTAGATCATATAGTAGGTCAAACAGATCAATAGTAGGTGAGACATCATAAGCGAACTAGTGTCCTATGAAAGCCCATTAAAAAATCCCCTTGTAGGGGGTACAGCAAAAACAACTTTCTTTGAGTCATGAAGTAAGCCTACGCAGAGCTCACCAATCCTCCCTGCTAACATCTTAATTTTGGACCTCCAAGACTGTGATGCCAGAGCTACAAGAAAGAATCTTCTGCTGAAAAGTGACTCTCTTTATGATATTTTTCAGAGCAAACTAAACAGGTGAAAATCCATAGTCGACGAAATAATTTGTTGATGGTTTAACTAAACAATAGACAATGACAGTAGCAAAAAAATAAAATTACTTATATGAACGGTTCAGTATTAAGGTAGTCACCTCAGTCATGGAAGCAAAAATAGCTAGGAAACACAAAGGGGAGAACGAGGCACCTTACCATATCATAAAGGGGTTCCAGAAAACGAAAGGAGATAATGATGAAATTTTCTGGAAATAAATAAAAGCATGAGTCATGCAGTTTTAAAGGGCACGCATTCTGGGAACCTTACAAAAGAAAAATGTCCTACGTCAGAGTGAGCCTAGAGAAGCAAAAGTAGACATGAGTTTTAAAGCTACCGAGAAGAAATGACTTTACCTCGGAACAGCAATCAGAATGATGGGAAAGTCGTAATTGGGAAAAATGGATGCCACAAACAGTTGAAAAATACGCGAAAGGCTCTAACTAAAATAGCTGCGGGACTAGAATGGCCTGCTGTGCCCAGCTAATATTCAAAGCATGAGAGTGAACTACAGACTTTTTAAACATACCAAGAATAAGACTTTGTTCTCCATGGATCAACTCCATCTGCCCATTGAATGAGCCACTGAAAAACCAAACATTAGCAGAAAATCAAAACAAAGAGAGATGAACTGGGAAGTAGAAGTCATATTGAGAGAAAATTTGATTTCCATTTGCCAACATAAATAAATGTGGACTCTGTAAAATAATAAGCACAGTGACTAATTTTGAAGGGTTTTTTTAATAACAGTGCACCGCCAACGTAACTAAATAACCATAACATAAAGGATGGGATGTGTTTAGAAAAGAACTAAAACCATCTTAGCTACTGGCATTTTTTTTTTTTTAGAAAAATCATGAGGCGAAAATAAATTAAATGGAGTTAAAAATGGAGAAATGAAGTTAAAATGTGTTTTTTATGAAGAGTTAACAATAAGATTATGCTCTTAAATAAGATTAATATTATTTTAAATGCATTTTCTAATATCATCCTCATAAACATCTCAAGAAATCAAAGAGCAGCATATCCAGAAATGAAGAAAGTTAACTTATTTCCTTACCACATGTTTATGAGTTGGTTCACACAGAATCAATCGTATTTAGTTAGCATCCAAGGTTAATATTTATTTTTATTAGCACATGTTAACTGTACAAACTAATGGGCTTTTGATATGACATTTTCATGTATTGTATACAATTGTACATACATTGTATACAAGTATACATTGTAGACTTTGCTCATAGTCACCTCCCTGTACCCTCTGTTTTCCCCAAACTCTACAGTCCTTCATCAAAATAATCTCAGTAACAGAGACCAATAAGATGGCTCAGTGGGTAAAGGCGTTTGCCACCAAGGCTGCAAGTTTGATCCCTAGAATCCACAAAGCGAAAGGGGAGAAGCAACTCCCACAAGATGTATTCTGAACTTTATATGTGTACCTTGGAACAGAAGGACCCACACATACAATAATAAGTAATGATGAGAATCTCAGTAATTCTTTAAACCTTCCAAATTAAAATGAAATGCTTGTCCCAACACAAAAGAGGGGGGGAGGAGAGGGAGAGGGGCAGGGGTAGCGGGAGGGGAGGGAGAGGGAGGGAGGAAGGAAGGAAGGAAAGGTATATTTTCATTAAGAATTCAAAGCTTTAAAAACCCCACAACAACAGCACTTCTTTTTTTTTTTTTTTTCCGGGCTGGGGACCGAACCCAGGACCTTGCGCTTCCTAGGCAAGCGCTCTATCACTGAGCCAAATCCCCAACCCCAACAACAGCACTTCTAAGGCTGCTGTGACAGCTCAATGGTTAAGAGCACTGGTGGCTCTTCCTGACGACCTGAGTTCAATGTCCAGCCCCTACACAGCAGCTCACAGTAGCTCCAATTCCAGGGGGGTCCCATACCCTCACACAGACACACAAGCAGGCACAACACTAATGCACATAAAACAAAAATAAACTATTTTCTAAAAGATTCTAAAAATTAAAAAGAATAGCACTTCTTTGGAAGGCTGGGTCAATATCAACTGAGCTAAAGAGTCTAAGGTCAGCCTGGGCTACTTAACAAGACTCCATCTCAAGAAAAATGTGAATGGTATCTATTTGTTTCGCCCATCACAGGTTTTTAAAGTGTACTAAAATAATTATTATTAATTAGACAAGTCATTGATACCATTATTTCCCTACCATCAAGAAAGCTATTTGCAATGTGTACTCTCATCTGTGGAGACAAAGCACATCTATCAAATGATATTCTAATGGTTTCTAGCATGGGATGGTCACTATTGCCACAAAAGAATTGCTTCTGCGTGACTACAAGTTGCTAACATTCTAACTTTGTTTTTCTTTTGGGAGACTTAATTGCTACTCACAGAAGCCATTATTAAGATCCAAATAGAGAATGTTTAAATTAAAAAAATACCATGTTCATATTCAAGAATCACTGTAATTGGTCTATTAAGCAGCAGCTTTGCAGCAGGGCCTGCATTTTTATTTGCTTCATTACTTAAAACAAAATGGCAATTATTAGCTATACTGCGGTGACTAAATATTCAATTGTTTGCATTGTTGGTGCTAACGGTTTTGCATCGACTCACTGACAATTTATTCTATCCATTTACTATTAAGTGATAGAAAGTGGTTTGGATGAAATCTCTGGTTTTTATAATGACAGAGAGAGAGAGAGAGAGAGAGAGAGAGAGAGAGAGAGAGAGAGAGAGAGAGAGAGAGAGAAAGTGGACTGCATCTGTCAAGGTAGAATGGGTTATAAACACTAACAATGTCCATGATCGTCAGGCTTATTTCTCCCTCCATATATGTCTACTGTCTGTTGACTATGCATCGTCCCCACATAACCTTCACAGTAGAACTTAGAGGATGGAAGAACTCTGTCTGGGACTATGCAAGTCTCTATGACTCAGAGACAAACAGCATGGAGAGTCATAAATCATCTGTTGGGAGTATTGTACAGAGCAATGTTTATTTTCTTGACCAAGGCAAGCCACATAAGCAGTCTTAAATGGAAAAATCCTCTCATGCAAGAGAAGTCACAGGGAGAGAGAGAGAGCACCAGGATATACTGAGTGACGTCATACAGGACACAGCAGTGAACATACCAGCATTTGTTCTCATGTAAACAAGGAAAGGATCATTTCCACATGTGACTTATATAAACAATCTCTTTCAATGCTTTTATGGAAGAGAAAAGGTGATTGTTGTTTGAGAAAAAGTAGGCCAGGTGTGGTAGCACATGCCTTTAATTCCAGCCTAGGGAGGCAGAGGCAGATGGATCTCTGTGAGTATGAGGCCAGGTTAGGCTTCAAAGTGAGTTCTAGGACACTCAGGGCTATGTAGAGAGACTCTGTCTCAATTTTAAAAAAGAAGACAAAAAGGAAAACATTAGACAGCATTAACAAATAATGAAAAGTGATAGTCTACTGAAAAGTAAAATTTGGCTTAATATTTTTAAAACCTCAATTGTCCCCTGATTTCATATTCAAAACAAAATGGAAAGAAATAGAATGCCCACTATCATAGAGAACTTTAAAATCCTGATCATTTGCAAGAAGGAAGGGGAGGAAAAGAAGGGGAATAGCAAATATCAATGGAAATATAAGAAAATTTCAGTGTAAGAGACTGGCATTTCCAACTCTTCTTGCACGAGGGATGTGTGACATGCTCAAGAGGCTGTGTTAGTTATGTTTCACCACTGTAACAAAATGTCTGATGGTGAGGAAAATGGCTCACCATGTATGTTAAGGTGTTTTCCAACGAGCCTTGTGATCTGAGTTGGGTTCTGTGGATCCGCATGGTGAGAGGAGAGAACCAAATCTCAGAAGTTGTCCCTTAACCTCAATGTTCATCAGCCATGCCATGGCAATGCATACACACACACACACACACACACACACACACACACACACACACACACAAATAAATAAATAACATAACATAATAGTAAAATAAAATGTTAATACTGGACTAATACTAGCCACTCTTTGAAAAACATATACTTGAGAAAATAAGCATAAGAAAGGAATGATTTTTTTTTTTTGGTTCTTTTTTTTCGGAGCTGGGGATCGAACCCAGGGCCTTGCGCTTCCTAGGTAAGCGCTCTACCGCTGAGCTAAATCCCCAGCCCCAAGGAATGATTTATATTGGCTCACAGTTTCTAAGGTTTCAGTCCAAGACCAACAGGATCCAATGCTCTGATCATATCGCTAATTAAAATGTCATAGTGTCAAGAGCTATTCTATTTGCAATAGTCTTAGAATGAAGAAAGAGGCAAAAGAAAGAATCCAAGGATGATATACACCACCAGGGGCACACACACTCCCTCCAATAATACTGACCTCTGAAATTCCTTCCCCCAGTCATGCAATAAGGTTCCATCAAGGAATTAAGTGACTGATGATGTCAGAGCCACCACTATCCAATCATGTCTCAGTATCTCAGTATCTCAACATCTAAAGACCAATCCTTTAACAAATCAGCCTTTATGGATATTTCATACCCGAACTAGAGCAGAAGTAGAGCTTTAAAATTAAAGTTTTAATTAATTTTGACAGTTCAATTCTGCTAAAATCAACATGTTGGCCAGTCTTACGATTTGCATTCCAAACTCTTGGAAGGAATATAATAAGCTAATATTATTTATTTTAAGTCCTTAAAAAGTTTTAATGTTGTGAAGTATAGTAAGAAATCCCTGAATTCTTAAACCACCAGTATTTGACTCATCTTTCCTGTTATTATTCAAGGAAGTAAATTATTGATTTTTTTTCTTCACATTTACTTACTGAAAGCAGGGATTGAATGTGTTGTCCAACAGTGCACATGAGGAAGGCAAATGACTTGCAGAAGTAAGTTCTATCTATCTACCACATAGGTTTCAAGGCTCAAACTCGGGTCAGTGGGTTTAGCAGTCAGGACCTTTACTGGCTGAGCTATCTCATGAACCCTCAAGGAAGTAAATGTTCTTAGCAAGTCTAGTGAAGGTTCAAGTTCACAAATTAGAAGCCCCACACTCCTTGGTTTTTCCCCCATATATCAATAATGCTTGACTATTCACAGCTTTGTAAATGTGGGGGCCGTAAAGACCCCAAATAGTTGCCAAATTCAAAGCTAAAAAGATCTGACTTCAAAAGGCTTCTAACTTTTTTGGAAGTATGCATGGGAATTTCAAGAAAGATCAGGAATTCAAATAAGTTCCAGTCTAGGAAGATGTCTCGATGGGAAAAGTGCTTTCTGTGCAGTCATGAGAACCTGAGTTCAATCCCGACTGTAGAGTGTGATGCAGTTGGTGTGCACTTGTAAACTCATAGGAAAGGCAGAGACAGATTACAAAGGAAGATTACGGGGCCCTTTTTGGTCAATCATTCTTCTGAATAGATAAGCTCCAGGTTCAGTGAGACACTCTAGCTTAAAACGTAATTCCTCAGTTAAAGCCACCCCAATGTCAACATTGTCTAGCCTACATTCACACATACACACACACACACACACACACACACACACACACACGAGTTAAAATGGATAGCTCACACTCAGGCAACATATTTCAAGGTCTAACATTCATTTCTCCATTGAAAGAACTCTTGGCTGTTCACTCAATAACCGTCATTGAGTCCCATCGATAAGCAACCCTCTTTATTCTTCTAAGAAATTTAATGTCAGCTTTTCTCAAAGAATGTCCTGTAAATCAGTAGCTCTGTAGGGCTTAACTGGTGGTTAGGTGACATATGAAGTAAATTGAAAAGCACTGAGTTAGAATGTGGTCACTAACCAAAAAGTTCCCAAAACTACTAGAAAACGAAAACCGTGATACCTCAAGAATTACCAAGGAAGACGCGCAACGTTCAGGACTTCCAAGACTTACTTGACTACTGACTCACGTTCATTTGTAGGACAGGTGAGACTATTGCTGCACAGAAGACACTTTGGAAAGTGATAAAGTGGGCTTCAGCCGGAGAAGCAGGGAAGCGAAGTGCAGATCTTCACCTCTCCCTGCGCTCTCCCAAATCCAATCTCCCAGTCTCGTTCCCAGCTTGGCAGCACTTGCTCATGGAGGATGTCATACAGGTGAGGGAGGGTCCAAGATAGAATGAGGCCTGTCATTGGACGAGAAGGAAGGAGGGGCGGGAGAAGAGTTTGAGGGAAGAGGAGGAGACTGGAATGGAGGAGACTAGAAGAGGAAGCCACGGAGAGAACATGGAGGCTGATGTTAAGATTCCACTCTGTGTATTTACAGGTTGTTATGAATATTCTTAAGGGATGGATGTGTATAGGGCTTTGTATGTTTAGGCGGGCAATTATATCTTATCAAATGGATCAGAGGTCATTGTGTTGTGTGTTGTTTCATGTGCAGATTTAAGTGTAAGAGAGTATACAGTGGCTAGAGACACTGGGCTCCACAGAGTTGGGATGTGTTTCTGCCAAGATATCTAGCAGATATCTCGGGGCACTGTGGTGTTGGACATAGCGGGGTAAAAGAAAACCATTTTTTTATAATTTTATAACAACATGCTCAGTCTTGCTCTCTTTTGCTCCTATCTCTAGTATGTTGAACTGATCTCCCTGTCCTAACGTTCCCCCCACTCACTACTTTATCTCAGCCCCGATTCTAACAGGCATTCCCTGGGAACCCACAGGCCACTTCAGTCGGGGACTCAGGTAGGCTAACTGCAGATCTTCCTATCTCCCAACATTCCTCCAATCCAGTCCCCTAGTGTCATCCTCTGCTATAGCCTGTCTTCACTCTCTATCCCTATTCCCAAGGGACTAAGCAGAACCTGGTGGAACACCCTGCTTTCCTCCCTCCCCTCAGCCCCAACTCCCTTTCAACTCATCCCTAAGTGCTAGCTCCTAATACCTAGAAACACATTTAACCTTGAACCTCCAGTAGCCACACCTAAGAGGACCGGGGAAAATTTTTCTACCAGGCAACTTCTAGCCACCACATTCTCCTAAGAACTAGAGAGGGCAACAGAAACCAAGGAACAAAATACCCACTCAACACAAACAAGACTACATATCAGCCACTAGACTTACAATCTTCCCAAACCCAGATGCCTAGATACAATAACAGCCAAGACAACACGTCTTCACTGGAGTCCAGCAACCATACACAACCGCTGAGTATTGCAACATAGCTGAAACATGAGAAAAAAAGGCCTTAAATAAAATAGGTATGTGTTCCTAAATCTGTAAATACAACTGCACAGACCATACAATATTACTTTATATATGCTAACATAGCCTCTGTACTGGCTGGTTTTGTGTGTCAGCTTGACACAGGCTGGTGTTATCACAGAAATAGGAGCCTCCCTTGAGGAAACGCCTCCATGAGACCCAGCTGTAAGGCATTTTCTCAATTAGTGATCAAGGGTGGGAGGGCCCATTGTGGGTGGTGCCATGCCTGGGCTAGTAGTCTTGGGTTCTATTAGAAAGCAAGAAAGCCAGTAAGTAACATCCCTCCATGGCCTCCACATCAGTTCCTGTCTCCAAGTTCCTGCCCTGTGTGAGTTCCAGTCCTGACTTCCTTTGGTGATGAATAGCAATGTGGAAGTGTAAGCTGAATAAACCCCTTTCTGTCACAACTTGCTTCTTGGTCATGATGTTTGTGCAGGAATAGAAACCCTGACTAAGACAGCCTCCCATTTTCCTGTTTCTCCTCCCTTGGTTCTAGACAATTTCACTTCTACTTTCATTTCATATATATATATATATATATATATATATATATATATATATATATATATATATATATTCATGTCTTTAGGTATCTATGTAAAAATCTGGGACTCACAAATGAGAAAACATATTTGTTTTTCGGAGGCCCCTTTATTTTGATTAATTCAATTATCTCCAGTTGCATCCATTTTCCTGCAAAAGACATAATTTTACTTTTCTTTGCAACTGGGAAAAATTCCACTGAGAATATACCCCACCCTTTCCTCACCCATTCTGCGGTTGGGCACCTACACTGGTTCTATAACTTGGCTATTGTGAATGGCACTGGAATAAACGTTGATGTGCAAATGTCTGTGGTATGTTGACTTGAACCAGAAGTACTATAATAGACCATACTGTATAGGTAAAGGTCTACTTTTTAGAGAAACGACCACGCTGATTTCCATAGAGGCTGATACAGTTTACACCCCCAGCAGCAGTGCACACATCACACCAGCACTTACGTTGTTTGTTTTCTTCATGGCTACCATTTTGACAGATGTAAGGTAAAAATCTCAATGTAGTTCTGATGGGTAGTAAGGTTGACCATTTTCTCATCTTCACTGGCCATTCCCAGTCCATCTGTTGTGAACTGTGTTCATTTTAAGCTCATTTTATTGACTGAGTTTCTTATTTTCTTGTTGTTTAGTTTTTTTAAGTTCTTTTTCTGCTCTAGATATTCATCTATTAATCCTCTGTCATATGTAGAACTTCCAGAGGAGTGTTCATATAGTCCCAGGTCTAGAAGTCTATAAAGTAGGCATACAAACCAAACCATTAGTGGTAATAAACTATAAATTTATTTTAAAACAATGTTAGTCCATATACAATTTCCTACTTATTAAATATGATAGCTGTGCTTGTTTGCTTTTATATAAAGAATTAAATCTCAGCTGAGTATTTCATACTGCAGAATGCAGACCATCTTTAATATTTTCCAGGGTTGATCAGCATCTTTAATAATTATCAATGCTGAGAGTGTGGCTTTGTGCAAATACATAGTAAAAAAACAGAAGTGTATTTAAGGCCATTGTAAAAATAGTTGAAAATTCTGTCTTAATTCCAAGCCAAATGTATTTTTTATAAAATTCAAGTCAGCAACTCAAACAGCACTTATTTAAATCAAATATTTCAACATAACACGATCCAAGAATTACTAATTTGAAACTTACATGCTGAGGAGTGACAGTAGGAAAATATTGAAGGTTTTTCTTTCCATAATTAAAATTATTTTTAAGATCTGAGAATTTTTATACACATGAATGCACATACACACACACACACACACACACACAAATACCTCCATTCATAGCATACAATAGGGTTGATTCTGAGCCAAGGTATTAGCATTATGTAAGGGGAAGCCATGCTCTGTGCAAAGTGTTCATGATAGGTCTTCTCAACCAAGACTATTGTTAAGTCATGTGACATAACATAGGTGTTACCAGAAACACATTGGATTCATTATGTGTTGGATTTGAAATTGATTTTTGATCATTACACTCTCTGGATCTTTTAACTGTTGCCATATTGTTCACAAGCCCCAGATTAGGTTACGACACCTCATATAGTAACACAACCCATATTTTAAAACCTATACTCTGATTGAAGCACTGCTGTGAAAGCCTTCTATTTGGAGTCCCTTCAGCTAGATCAGTGGTTCTCAGACTGTGGGTTGCCACCCCTTTAGAGTCACATACCATATATTTACATTACAATTCATAACAGTAGCAAAATTACAGTTATGAAGTACCAATGAAAATAATTTTATGGTTGGTGGTCACCAACCGTGAGGAACTGAATTAAGGATCACAGTGTTAGGAAGGTTGAGAACCACTGCTCTTGACCTTTCCTGAGTTCGATCTCAATATAGAACCCAGAGTGACTCTAACACCTATGTAAAGATTACTTCCCTTTTTAACCCTGGCAGCCTTATATTTTCCTTCATATACCAGAAACACTTTATAACAATAAGTCTTCATAATCATCTATCAGACTGTATCTGATTCGTCTTCTATGCCTTCATAATTGTCTCTTTCAATTATTGCCCCTGCTTTCATCATACCACTTCAGACTCTTTACAATCTCTCAAATATGTCAACTATGCTCCCACCCTAGAGCTTCTGTAATTGTACCTCCATATTTGGATCATCTCTTCTTAGCACATCTTTTTATATGCTCGCACCCACGTGATATCTCACCCTTCAAATCTGTGTTCAAGTACATGGTCTACCTTCCCGATCACCACATTGAATACTACAGTCTTGCTCTAGTCTTGTCCACATTGTGCCTGCTGTCTCTTCTCTGATCGATGGTTTTATTACTTTTTTATACTCAACTTGATTGTGTTATAACTTATTCACTTACTGTATTTATTGTGTTCTTCCCCTATAAATTTGGGTGTAGGTAGTGTGATTTTCATCTGTGTGTGGGTTCATGTATGTCTTCATGTGAGCATGTGGATGGTGGCCAGAGGTTAACCACACGTACTTTCCAACAGGGTGGCCATTCGTTTTGTTTTTAGAGACAGCGGTCTCTCACGGCGACCTGGGTCTCACCTAATTAGGCCAAACTGGCTGGCCAGTGATCAAGGGAGATCTATCTATCTCTATCTCTCAGCACCAAGATTATAAGTGGATGCTACTATGCCTACCTTTTCACATGAATTCTAGGAATAATGATTAAAACAACAAAATTTGGAGTCTATCAAGATTTCTCAATGGATAAAAATACTTGCTGACTAATTCTGATGATCTGAGTTTGATCTCTGGAACTAACAAATTAAAAAAAACTGACTTGCAAAAATTTTTCTCCTGAATTCTTCATGCATAGTATCACATACACACAGACATGCAAGTACATGCACACATGAGTGTGTACACACACACACACACACACACACACACACACACCCCAATAATAATAATAACGATGGTGGTGGTGATAATGATAGTGATAACTTTTTAATAAAACAATCAACTTTGTATACACAGACTGAATTTTGACTGTGGCTCTACCATTCATTACCATCTCTCTGAGCAACTATTTCTGCACCTTAGAAGTAAGAATCATGGTATCTAATTCACAAAGTGTAGTGCTTTGCCTAACAATAAAAAGAGGCCATTATTACAGGAAGCAGAACTTCTGGAAGCAAGATATGGGATGTGATGACCTGCCATATAATTTGAGAGTACATTAATGTCATGTTAGACAACACAAAATGGAGAAGAAAGCCGGCTTAAGCTCCCATACATAACTAAATGTGGAGCTTGTAAGCTATTTGGCAACAGCATATTAGGAAATTTAAAATGGACGAAATGTGACCATCTTCTACACAGTTGAATTGATGAGTAACACAGATAACAATCATTATAGCAGTTGACCACCCTGATGGTTTGAAAGTGAGGGTTTGGCTTTATAGAATGTATAAAATATGTCCATGTGTACTATAAAGCGTTTTGTAAAGACTGCTTCAGAATCAGTCCCAAGGTCGTTCCGGTTGTCTCCAGTTCATGCATTCCAGAATGTCATCATTGACTTTGCACTTGACATTCTTCTCTGAGTCTGTTAAACTGTCCTTGGCAGCAAGGAGAGGCCATATGGTGCCCATCCATATGGATGGGCTGGCTGCATTTTAGAATCTTATTCCCTACTGATGCCCCTGTTGTGTGAATAGAATAACTTCTATTTAAGAGGGAAGATACACGATTCCAGACTTTCATAGTATGTCAGATAGAAAAGAGCAGAGACCTGAAGATGGGGTTTAAACAAAGAAGTTATGGCAGATGCCTCCAAAGCACTGGTTCATATTTCATATGCATGTCTTCTGTGTGTCTGTCTGTCTGTCTCTCTGACTCTCTCTCTCTCTCTCTCTCTCTCTCTCTCTCTCTCTCTCTCTCTGTGTGTGTGTGTGTGTGTGTGTGTGTGTGTGTGTGTGTCCCCATTCCACCATTTTAGGAGCTATGGCTTCCTTTCTCAAGGCTGCTTTATATGCACAAAGTGGCTACTACAACTTCAGGATTTCCTCATTTTAAATAGAAGAACAGAAAAGATAAGGAACAAAGGACTCATGCCAGCTAATTTGTTAGCCCATATAAAAGAACAATATCCAAAGATTCACCTAATAACTTCTCTTTGAATTTCGTTAGATAGAATTTAGCAATTAATAATACTTCTCATCTCCCAGGCAGTCTGAGAAATCACATATATTTCAGCTAAGCATGTGCTGCCCCAATAAAATCAGAGTTCTCTATAAGGAAATAAGGAGATAATGGATATTGAATAGTTTTCTAGCTGTCTCTTCTCCAGAAAGATTCTTAAATTCTTCATTGGACAGAGGATTCAAAAAAGATGACTGTCATGCTTCCTAATGATTTTCCAGTTACCTTAACATTAACCTAGAAACTAAAATCCTTCTATTACTACCTGTTGAGTACCTATTTGATACTAATTAAAATATTCCATCCTTTATTGAGGCTTGTTATGACACAAGAAGTAAACAACTCCCAAGTCTAAGAAGTTCCTGAAATTTACAAGACTCACAGGTTCCCCTCTCCAAGGTTTATATGAGCAGTAGGAATGATAGGGAGAGACAACACTCCAATTTGACTCACTGCCTGCAACCTACCTGCAAACAGCTCCAAAGATGCAGTTCTTTGTTTAAGTCATCACCCAAGCAAGGATGGAATTTTCTATGATGAAGCTGCTCTTCAGTCACCTATGCTCCAGTAAGTAACTCCTTATCCATATTCTTGTAAATAATGTCAATTAGCTTACTGGTTCACCAAATTGGACTCTATTGAAATTACCTTGGTCTGTCATTGGTTCCCTATCTGGAATAAGTAAAACATCTGTTCATCCTTTCCCAGGAAAGTCACAAACTCAAGGTGGCGCTGTCAAGAAGTTATTTCTAAGACATCCTTCACATTGATGCCTACAGTACTACTGCTCTATATCACCCCTTGCTGATGAGATCTTCATTTGTATAACTGTTATCTCTCCCTGGGCATTGTGGGAAACATTTCACAGACCCCATCATTACAAGTCATCATTGTTGCAATGTCCCCTTGTGTGACCAAGGACCTTGACTGCCTCTTACACTCAACACAATACATGCTGTAAACTGGTGTTTGGGGAGTTATATTTGTTTTGTGCTTCAAAAACTCTTTAAGAATGCTTTGAGCACTCATTAGCTCTTTTGTGTCACCAGGGAGATATTTGGGTACATTTTACCTAATAACAACTTCTAAGGATGCCATCTCCAATTGCCTAAAATGATCCCCTGTTGCCTGGGTGAGTTATAATTTCAGAGTACCCTTACGCTCCCATGCAGTACTCATCCACCAGAAAAACTGGCTTCAAAACCCATTATAAAATTCTGTTGTTGCTAATTCTTTCTCATACTACCTGAGAATGTAAACATTTCAAAAGGCAATTTGTCCTAAAGGCCAGTGCCAAATGCTTGAGACAAAGCTATGAGACGTATGAAGTATGCATTCATGGGAACTCGCACCCCACCCAAAGCACATCTTTCTTTGTCTTTCATTTCCAACGCTGCAATCTTGTTCTCTGAACACAACAGAACCCACACCAATTTCATGACAGACAAGCCCTTAATTTTTGGTCTGACTTCCTTTACTTCTGTGTGGAGATGGCTCTGTGGGGCTTTCAAGCTGCCAGATATAATCCATTTTGGCCACAGAGTCTTGAGAGGACAACTGCCACAGAATCCGTGCTGTCAGATGAAAAAGCCATAGAATGCAAATGCAAAATCTTGCAGCGGTGATGAGCAGGAAGTTCTCCCTCCCCGGGAGGGAAAGAGTACAACGTTGAAGCTGAAAAGACTAGGACAACAAATGACACAAGCCTCTGTGGACACAGCCTCAGCTGGTCATAAGGGATGACTCCCAAAAGCTCTGTGTCTTCACATCTCCCCTGTCACCCTCACTGACATATTTTCAGGAGGAAAAAAAAAAAAAAAAAGGCCAAACCACCCTTCATGAGGATATGCTGATTCAGACAGACAGCTAAGCCGGGGTGCCTTTGTTGAAAACACTCTCTGGAACGAAATGAGTTCCCCTGTGGTCTGCTGCCCTGGTGCTGTTAAACTGAAACTAGAGAATCTCGGAGTTGCTAAGAGATTGTCACACTGCTGCAGGAAGAATTTACACAATTGGCGCCCTCGGGCAAGCAGTGCTGAAACTGTCAATATTCAGGACTGTGTAATTTTTTCAGCTACTTCTTCATTCTGGTCTAAGTGGAGCACAGCCTGCTCTCCACACTTGCACAGTCAGCATCGACAGCGTGGCCAGTTCTGAAGAAAGGCTGAGCCCAGGGCAACACTAGGAAGGAGGCAGACTGTCAGCACTAAAGCTGTGGACAGCTCCAGGGATAGATGGACCACACTTGGAAGGCTAGCCCAGACGATGCAGGAATGCAGAGCGAGCTCAAGATACTGTGAGTCGCCACAGAAAAGGGGAGAGGGACTCATTGAGCACCCCAAAAGTGGGTTTGTAATGGAAAAACAGATCAGGACAGAAGCAAGGGCTAGGGTAGCTGCTACCCAGTTTGCTTTGCTGCTAATCAGAACTTACATCCAAAATCCCCAACCTGAGGGGGCAAAAGGATCATCATATGACATCACATATTTTGCCATAGTTCAGCATCAGATTAAAAAACCATGTGACTCACTCAAGCACAGTAGTCTTTCAGCTTCCATATCTCTCCTCCCTTTTTATTTCCTTTCCTCCATTCTTCTGTTAAAATGACTCACTACGACTGGTACCACACACCAGACATCCAAAGCCACAACTCAAATACGCATGCCATCCAGGGTTAGGAGAGAGCAGAAAGTATGTCTTGGAAGGAAACCAGTGAGAAAAGGAAAAACAAAGAAGATATGCAGGGGCAGTGTGGAAGAGACGCCAGGTGAACTCAGGAGAGACAGGAAAACAGGATAGCTACCTGACACCCTTCCGAGTCCCAGACAGACCCGGTGGTTGTTCCTGCATGTGAGTTCTCCTGAACACTTAGAATCTATCCTGAAAGGTATGACCCAATGAGTCTCCCATATTCTGCATATACCTCATTGCTGTAATGAGCCAGTTGTTCCACACTCTTTGCAGTGAAAGAACAAAGTGAACTGGGCCAGCAAGACGGCTCATTGGGTAAAAGTACTTGCTATACAAGCTTGACGGCAGGAGTTTGATCTCCGTAACCCATAGTGGAAGGAGAAAAAAATGATCCCTAAAAGTTGTCCTCTAACTTCATACCAAGGCACACATGCGCCTACACACACACACACACACACACACACACACACACACACATACACACACACATATATGCACACATGCACACACATTATACACACAATGATAGTATTTTTTACAAGAGCGAATATCATAAATACACCCAGAACTTGTCCAGAACCAGAGAGCCATCCGAGATCAACTAGCATCAGTTGGAGAAAAGCAGCCCATACAGGTCTCTCTATTTCACTCAAAGCCCTCACAATCTCTTGTGGTCTTGCTGCCCTACTGTGCCTTGGGCTTCCTCCTGCACTCCAATTAGACTGGCTTGCTATTTCTATTCTTCCACTCTGCATAGTTTTCCTCTACTTCGAAGGCTCTTCTTCCTCGTGTTCTTCACTTCCTTATAAGGCCAGCCTGCTGCAGCCTATCCTGCTCATAGCTCATAGCTTCTTGATATAGATTCCTCCTATTCTAGACCCCTCTGAGTGCTAACTGTACTTTCTAGTTCAGCTTCAAAAGAAAGAATAGGATTAGTCCTGTTCATTCTTTAGCACCAGGCCAGAGGCTGCTGGCCAGCCTCTGATTTGACTATTCTTGGATCAAAGCCCACCTATTATGCAACCAATAGGGCAGGGCCATGTAGCATAAAACTCAGTGATCCAGGACTGTCTGATCAGCCCATGATAGGCCCTTTAACTGACACATTTCACTTAATGACTCCTCCTTACCATCCTCTGTTGTTCCCAGACAATCATGTGCTAAAGCCATCTATCTTGTAATATTAGTTATATTTTTATTCATTTTAGTAATTTTCTAAATTCTTCCTGAGTAATATTTCTAATTTTTATAATCGGAAACATCCCATTAAGTATTAAGGGGGAAAAGCGTCCTTTCATCCGTATTCTTAGGGTTCTACTGCTGTGAATACGCTCCATGACCACGGCAACTCATAAAGGACAAGAGTTAATTGGGGCTCGCTTACCGTTCCAGAGGTTTGGCTCATTGTCATCATGGTGGGAGGCATGGCAGCATATAGGCAGACATGACGCTAGAGAAAGAGCAGAGAGTTCTACATCTCGATCCACAGGTAGCAGGATCTACTGTGTGCCACTGAGCCTGTGAGACTTCAAAGCCCATTCCCTAGTGACACACTTTCTCCAGTAAAGCCACACCTACTGCAACAAGGCCACGCCCACAGCAGCAAGGCCACACCTACTACAACAAAGCCACACCTACTGCAACAAAGCCACACCTACTACAACAAGGCCACACCTACTACAACAAAGCCACACCTACTGCAACAAGGCCACACCTACTGCAACAAGGCCACGCCCACAGCAGCAAGGCCACACCTACTGCAACAAGGTCACACCTACTATAACAAAGCCACACCTACTGCAATAAGGCCACACCTACTGCAACAAAGCCACACCTACTACAAGGCCACACCTACTGTAGCAAGGCTACACCTGCTGCAACAAGGCCATACCTACTGCAACAAAGCCATACCTACTGCAGCGAGGCCACACCTACTATAGCAAAGCCACACCTACTGCAGCAAGGCCACACCTACTGTGACACGGCCACACCTACTGCGACAAGGCCACACCTTCTAATAGTGCTATATTTAAACCACCACAATAGGACAAATGAATATTGAGCAACGATCATCTCCATGCTAAACACTGTAGAGATGCTCTTTTATTTACTGGGAAAATGTCTTAGTGGATAAGAACACTTGTTCAATGTGCATGAGGATCTGAGTTAAAATCCCCAGCACGTACATACAAAGTTGGGCATGATTGCATATACCTGTAACATTTCAAGGTGGATATCGGCAGATCCTGGAAGCTCACATGCCAGACAGTTTCATATAAACAGTAGTAAGGTGGGGAGGGAAAAAATTAAAAATGAACCCAAGTTCTTCTAGCTCTGGTCCCACATGCATATGTCTAGGAATGCTCACTGTCACAGACATAGACCACATACGCGCGCGCGCGCACACACACACACACACACACACACACACACACACACACACACACACGAAACTGTCTCACCACACACGAAACTGTCTCTTCATGGAGTATAAATCGTCTGACAAGGACTGAAGAGGTTATGGTAGATAAATGCTTTCCAGGGCTTTCTTCTTCCCATGAAGAACTGTGTTCATATCCCCAGCCTCGGCTTCCATATGCATAGGCATATATACATGTGCACATACATACACACGCCAATAAAAAAGAAAAAAAAAACAAGTGGTCACATAATTTATCAGATGAGAACACTTCTGAGAGTGAAGGAGAGTGCTGTTTGAGATCAAAGCAGATGTCCGGGTTCGATCGCAGCCTCAGGCTCCTGCCACCACGATAGAAACCTCTCCTCCCCTGCTTCCCCCACCAAGATGAATAATGCCCTCGACCACCAGTGGATGATGCCCTCCAGTGTAAACCAAAATAAATCCTTTTTCCCTTAGGGAAAAAAAATTAAGATCAGGACCTGGCATGTAGCCCAGTGATAGAGCGCTTCCCTACCTAGCATGTTCAAGGCCCTGGGTTTGGTCTCCAGGACTGCAAATAAATAAATATCATTTCAGAACTAAACTGAGACTGGGCCGAGCTGACTCAAGCATGTGGGGAATGCTTTGATGGAACTGCACATTTCAACTGAGAACTACCAGGTATGAGGCCCCAATCCCCCCACCCCTTAAACATTAATCAAGAGATTTAAAGAATATGTATATATGGAGACAGAAAGGTCTCTCAAATCTCAGCATTTTCCTCCTACACTTTAGGAAACATTCCGGATCCCAGTGCAATAAGAGGAACCAAGGATATGAGGAATGCGATGAATATAAGCGGGAAGGAGTGTATTCTAACAGGCATAAATCACTCACACACATGCCAGCTACACAATTGGGTGCATTCGTCCCATGATCAAAGTCAATATGACACTAAATTCTGCAATATGGGCATTATTACACTCACATACTTGCACAGCAAACAAGATCAATCTGTCTCTGTTTGAATTTTTTTGGTCAAGGTATCAGGTCCAATTATAGAATTCAAATTGGGTCCCATGTGTCATGGCTAAATTCCCTACATCAATCCATCTCTTAAAATTTTACATTTAGAAACTCAAGACACTGGCACTCTATGACCTCATGTTCCTCTTTAAAATTCAAGTCAATAGCTGTGGGTCTTCTGTAAAATTCCTTCTTCCACAATCTTAGCCCCTCTGCTTACCCCAAGCACAAAGGGAGAATGATTTTCACCGGATATTGCTTCTTACAACAGTTTCCATGGTTCTTGTGTAGGTGGTATCTGAATTCGCCATGTCATTTGAAAATGAGAATTTTTTGAAGGCGATTAAAGAAAAATGTCTGGAGGGTACCATTAGCCCAGGGGGTTAAAGAAAAAAAACACTCAAAATGCCAAAGAGTATTTCTAACTAATTTTCTGCCAATTGAGTCAGAGTAATTCTATTGATACCAGATTAGTTAATTAAAGTAATATGTCAAATTCTGTCTTGACAAATAACATCACAACTCAAATATCTATTCACTTTAATGGATTTGACCTGCATCTTCTTTTTTTTTTTTTTCAAACCGTGAATTGGAAAAAATCATATTTTTCCCCCAAAGATGGTTTTTTGATGTTTATTTGAAAGTGTTTTTTTTTTTCAGTAGTGATGTCTATACTTGCCGCCCAGAGATAGGCACTTTGAATCAAAGTCACAAGAAGAAATAAAAAGGGCTTGAAACAAAGTCACCCCTAAGATATATTTTCCCTGCCTTGTGTTAGCAAACTTCATTTACAAACTAGCACTAAAAGAATGTCAAAAGAATTTTTCACAACACTATCAAAAATTCTATTGTGTCTGGGAGGCATCTCTGTGGCAGAGCCCGATTGCACCTTTTGAAACAAATGTCTTGGAGGACCTGTGTGGGAAGGGCTGCTATTGGAAGACCCTTCTGAGATAGAAAATCTCTTTTTATCCTAAGAGTCTTTGTTGAAACAAAAGACGTTCGTATCCTGGAAATGGCTGAAAATTATTCGCCTTTTGTGTCCTGTGTACTCAAAACCTGAGAGATGGGGAGACGGAAGAACACAGATGGGAGACAGAATGGTTTTTAAGATGTGAACGTTTGGGTTCAGTACATAAGCAGAATGGGTAATTTCGTTTAATATAAGAAGGAAACAGAATCCTTTTGTCCCGGATAAGTTAAGTGACAGATTTATCCAGGACTTGCCCCACTCTTCCCATTTGGATCTCAAGCCTCAATTCAAACCAGTGTTTTAAAATACTTAGGGTCTTTATTCTCCCTCCGTTTCTCCCATTAACAGCAAAATATAATCTTCTTTCATGTTGAGTAGCTGATAACAAAAACTGGCTAGCGTGAGAATGCCCCACTGACTTCACAGTCGGCTTCACAGAGCTGAGCTGGAGAGAAATAAATGCAACTATTTACTGTCTCCTGAATTATGGATTTTAGAGTATTGTTTAATAAAGAAAAAGAATTATTTAAAACAGCTCCATTGAATTCTGCACATGCAGAAAACGAACAGGTCACTGGAACTGATAACGGATTTTGTTGGGAGAGTTAAATTGAAATCTAATGATAGTTTGGAAGCCGGGATGGTTCCACCAAGACAAATCCCAGCACGGCCTGCATGCTAGCAACCTGGGAAGTATAATTATATTTTTAAGTGGTTAATTTTTTTTTTAACTTGAAGCTTTAGATAAGGAAACTTTCCTACTTCTCTGGCCTTTATTTAAGCTTCGGGGTTCATGGGGGTAGCTCTCTGAAGGGTGCCTCTTCATCTCCCAATTCCTCAGTTATTCAGAAATCTGGGTCATCTTCTGAACCAAACTGTGAGTCACTGGAGTTCTTCGGACCATGGCTGAGGTAGTAGGAGCACATGTCCCTTGGTTTTCATCTGTTCGAGCCTTCAGATTTGCGGCTAGTCCGCTAGCGTTGGAAGCTCTGCTGACTGATTACGGGGAGCCGGAAGCAGCTTCTGATTTGGGACAGGATAAACTAAGCTGCACACGGAAGTGCTAGGTGATCCCAAACGGGACTGGACGCAAGCATCCACTGATTCAGACGGAGGTCTGGGGATTCTTACAGATGTGGATTCCTGATCCGGAGTTGTAAGCGGGAGCCATGAATCGAAAGAGAGAAGCAGAGGGCTTAGCTTCCTTCCAAGGTCTAGACAACTGAGAAAAACTGGGTCTAGAAGAGCTAAAAGTGGTTCACTGAGATTGATGCATGGATGCTCTGCGGGAGGGATAACCTTCGTTGGCCTTTGGGTATCCTACTCATTCACTCCCTCCCGACAGCCTGAAAATATAAATTCCAGTGCTTTTACTTTATTTTGCATTCCAGAGAGTTTGAAAGTGTCCAGACTTTCAGTGTGAAACCATGACTAGGCCCAAGAGAAACCAAATAGATGATGCTTTTCAATTAGGTAAAATAATTCAGCACCTATGGATGATCCGATGTGTTCAGCCTGCGGACACAAACGTTATACATCTGTTTTGCTATTTCCGTTCTAACATTTCCCTCCTTACTCTTGGCTAGATTTCTATCCCAAGCATGAGAGTAGAGAGTGGGAGAAGGAATGTATAGGGTGATAGATATACGAACATACTAATTTCTGAAAGCTAATTGTAGCCCACTATGTGCAGAAGTGTCTCCTTCTACACCCTAAACCATTAAAAAAAAAAAGTCTTTCTGTCCACAGGGCCAAATCTACAAATAACCTGTTGGGAAACCATGTTACTTAAGGTAGAAGTCTCCAATGTCCAGATAGCTGCTCTGAGTTCAGTGACTCCCTTTTTTTCTGGCATGGCTTTCCCTTCTCTCACCTTGTCTAGAAATACAGACCCCAGCCCCATACACACCCTCTATCTGAGGAAGGTCTCATAACCCTTGGCAAACCTACAAGTTCAACTTTCTTTCTTCTTTCCCAGTAAGAACCCACCCAGCAAGTACTTGAGATTCTTGGAATGCCTCTCCACCCAAATGGAATCATTCACATGAAGACTCCTTCCCACAATCCAAGGCTCATATCCAAGCCCTTGGTCACCCCAAATAAAGTCTGTGCACACCAGTTGTTTTACTGAAGATTGTCTAAGAGAGCTGTACCACTGAATATCATCTAAACAATCTGTAACAGCTGTAACGCTAACATTTTCCTTGGAAAAGGCTTTCCTCAGTCTCCATGTTCCCACCCTTACACCCCTGCACTTATTCTTGGGATCCTGCAGACCCCACCTGTTATGGACTCTGCTTCATCCTTCCATCCCAGTGTGCAGTGGCACCTGGACACCCTGAGAGAGAAGGCGAAGGATGATGAACCACACGTAGTCCCCAACGGGCACACCACAATTAACAGTACTGCTCGTTGATCAAACTCCATCATCTGAACCAGAACTTTCCTGTGGAATGAATAAAACAGCCTGACCTCAGGTGGACATTTTAATAGAATATAGCCAATAGTTTATAAGTTGCCATACCAATAGTGCCAAACTTCTTGTTCTTAGGAAGCTGCCCTTAAAGAATAAATAAGGACATACATGAAGACTTGGCTGCACATCATTGGGTTTTGACGATCATTGTAATAAACATTTATGATGTCTAAATCTTAGCCAAAAGCAGTCCCATGGTGACCAGTTTTGAGTTACTGACATGAAGTCGTGGACACAGAAAGATCTGTGCCTGCTCCCTCCCGCACAGCACTGAAGAGCAACCACATGTGGGGGTCTGTTTTCTGTGTCTTTGGTTGGTTGGTTGACTGGAGTTGATCTCCTCTTTGTTTCTTTTCTTATCTGACTAACTATTATAAAGAGTCTAGGTGTGTGATCCTGGGCTGACTTAGACCTTGCTAGGTACCCCAAGCTTGTGGTGATCCTCCTGCCTCTGCCTCTGAGTGCTGGGACTGTAGATATGCACATCAAAGCCAGCAACTCTTGTTCCGTTTTCTATTTTAGAACCACAGCACCTGCCTGTCACGCGTTCACCACACCACCTGACTCAGCCTGTGACTCCGGTTGCTCTCATGGCAATGCCCAACTGCAGAAGGATCTGGAAAGAGAAAATATTCTATTGATAAACACAGTGATGTTCTCCACAGTACCGAGCCCCTGGGTTTCCTCTTTCACACTCATAAAATCCACTGGAAACAAACTTTGTCCTTTCCCTAAATGAAAGGCGATCATCATTATACTCAAAATAATTGTTCATTCTCACCCACTACAACTAAGGTAAACAAACAGCTTATGATTTTAAAAAACAAAACTTATTTCTGGATGATAGGCTTAGAAATGTCTGGTTTTATTTCTATTAATTTGCATTTTCTAATTTTTCATCCATAATAAATGTGCTGTTTATAACAAGAGAAATAAGGTCATGGTTAAAATTTCGTGCATATCTGTATACATGACTCCATTATATGTGGATTACAAGCACACATGAATGTACGTCTTCTCTGTATTACTCCGACAAATCCTGATTTTTTTTTTAACTTTAAGATAAACAGAAGGCAGAAGGATAAGGTTTCCGGCCACACCCAGCAGCTCAGCAAACCCCCTTTGTGGTACCTCTCCCATGCTGTCTTTAAAACTTTGCTTGGGTGTCTGTATATGTTCCTTGTGCTTTTTCTTTGGCTCTTTTTATTACCTGTCTGTTGATTTGCTCTGTCTTATTCTGGTTTGTGTGTTTTTGTTTTGTCTCACTTTATTTTTTTTAAATGACTGCTTTCTAATGAGAGAAAGAAAGAATGAAAAAAAGAAGCAAACAAGCAAATGAATGAATGAATGAATGAATGAATGAAAACAAAGCGCATGAGTACAGAGGTGGGGAGAATCTGGGAGGAGTTGGGAAATAGGAAACGATAATCAAAATTCATATTAAAAGTGTGTGTGTGTGTGTGTGTGTGTGTATGTGTGTGTGTGTAAGATAGCTCAAATAACTGAACTACAGGGAAAAACACATAGTCAATCTAGATTTTTTTTAAAACATGTAAATTTTGGTTATTTTAAATACATGTTTTCTTCATTATCTCCCCTCCACTAGGAAGAACTGTGCTCTTGGTTACTTAGTTATTGTCTTAGTTAGGGTCTAATTGCTGTGAACAGACACCATGACCAATGTAAGTTTTATAAAGGACAACATTTAGTTGGGGCTGGCTTACAGGTTCAGAGGTTCAGTCCAGTATCATTAAAGCAGGAGCATGGCAGCATCCAGGCAGGCATGGTGCAGGATTTGTTGAGAGTTCTACATCTTCATCCAAAAGAAGCCAGGAACAGACTGGGCATCCTCTGGCAGCTAGGAGGAGGGTCTCCAAGCCACCCCACAGTGACACACTTCCTCCAGCAAGGCCACACCTAATGGTGCCAGTTCCTGGACCAAGCATATGCAAACCATCACGGTTATGTATAATAATCTTATTATTTGTGACACGTATATTTTACGTCAGATACAGAAGGGGTTACAAAAAAATAAGATAAAAGGTCAGATCCAGATCACAATGTCTAAAAGCTTTGGTACAATCCGAAGTCTCTTCCTTAGTGGCCTTTCCCACACCTCCTCTCTCCTGAAGACCACTGTCCTCTCTACAACAGATCCTAGGCATGGGCTTCCTAGCTACAAGGGCCCTCACGACATTTGTTAGATAGCGTGTGGTCCCCACATGTGTCAGCTCTAATGCTGGGTCACCAGAGGGCACCATGGCTGTG
Organism: Rattus rattus; assembly: GCF_011064425.1. Lineage (NCBI taxonomy): Eukaryota > Metazoa > Chordata > Mammalia > Rodentia > Muridae > Rattus > Rattus rattus. The sequence continues at coordinate 170,482,183 of NC_046154.1, read as the reverse complement.
GACCCCTGGGGAGGAGCTGTGTCTGTGGAGATGAACCCATTAAAGCTGCAGTGTTGTGGAGAGGTTGGAATGTTGCAGCTCCAAGGTTAATTACCTTATCTCAGCTAGCTTTAGCTGCCTGGGTTGCCATTTCTGGTCCACCTCTGTGTCAGAACGAAGATCCTGTGACTAAAAGATTAAAACTTTTTGAAACTTGTTAACTTAGCAGGCTACTAGCTTCCTCCAACCGCAAAGCTAAGACGATGTCACTAGATTGTGTCTTAGGCTACGTAGGAAAGCGTCCTCCATCTTGCTGTAACTGCCTGTCTGACAGAGCAACCAACCAGTGTATTTTAAACTCTGATTTATGACTTTCTTTGTTCTGTAGAACTATGAAATTGCTTCCAATTGTGTGTGGGGGCGGGGGGGTTGTCTGGCACTAACTGGCAAAGCTAGCTGGAACCTAGCAGTTCTTAGACATTTCCCATCCTTACTCCTGACAATGCCTACCCAACCATCACTGTGCCCCAGGGAACCCTCATTAATATCATCTAAATCTAAATTAATGTCATTTGTTGGCCACTGGTTAAAGTCTAAAAAAAGTGGAAATATTGAAGTCTGGGAATGTATTTTCCTGATCCCCCTCCATTAAATTGTATGAAGAGGGGGGAAAAAAATACTTTAATGAAAAACTTTGGTAGTCAATTCTTTGATTTTTGTTTTTCTATCTCATTTCCATGGTCAAAATGTACTCCTCGGGATGCAAAGGAAGGGTTTCTTTCCATCTATAAAAACCCAGAGGTTAGCCCTTGCCTAGCAAGCGCGAGGCCCTGGGTTCGGTCCCCAGCTCCGGAAAAAAAAAAAACCAGAGGTTGAGAAGACTGCTCAACTGAAAAGTATACACCCCAAGTGAACCGTGTGCAGGGGTGTACTGGCCGGGCTCTAGGTAAACACAGAGGGCTACCATTCCTGGGTGAAAGGACTTAAACTTTTCACTAAGAACACAGGAGTCTTCCCATTACAACTGTTTCCTGTGCTCACTTGTCTGGGTACCACCATACTTCATTTATTATTGACTGCCATCAGTGCTAGGATACACGGACTTACGAAAGAAGATTTGCATCCATTTCCTTAACCTAGCCTAAGTCTGTTGCAATCTCTCTTGGATACCTGTACCCCGTCGCTTGTCAAAGTGTGTGCTAAAATGGCAAGCCGCGTAAACCCCAATTATGACATTTTACAGTTAAAAATAACGCACACAGACAAATTTATAAACATTTTACAGCATGCGTGTCGAAGCGTTATTACCACTGCGGTGTGCCCTGTCGGATAGGCATGTCCCGGCACTGAGTGTCAGATAATGGAGGAATATACATTGAATTGAAAAGAGCAGTACGACAGCAGATTACAACTTTTATATACAGGGGAAGTACATCACTGCAATGCCTTTTCTTCTTTTTATCTACTTCCCCTTTCCCTTCAGGCAAAAATATAAATGAAAAATACCTTCTCCCTTCAATCAAATACCACAGATAAAATGCCGATTGCTTGCTCGCCTGCTCGCTATGGAGGTATAACAAATGTTAATCTATTTCTACAGCCAACAGAGACCGGAGGCTGAGTAGGGAAGAAGGGGATTAGAGGAGCTTTTCCTCTATGGCATTTTTGAGACTTCAAAATGCTCTTAGAAGCTACTTAACAACAAAATCAGTTGATCCCATTGTTGTGCCTCAGAATTCGGCTTCATTTACAGCTGAGTAGAGGAGCTGAAGCGGGGCGGGGCCGGGCAGAGTGTGACTGCCCGGCCCATGCATCGGTCCAAAACCTTTTACTTAGAGCATTTCTATGAAGTCTTATAAAAATCCTCCAGCCTTCCACAAGATTTGTGTCTCCTGGACCAGACCTACCCAAGGGCAGAAATCAAAGACCTCATCATCATCTGCAAAGATCCCAGAAGGCTCGATCTATCAAGTTGTATCTCTAAAACTCCATCTCTGCCCCGTTTCCACCCACCCAATCCCACTATCGGTTCAGCTTCTGTCTGGTGCAGAGTGTGCTCAAGAGCCCCCGCCACCCACCCTCGTGGGCCCCACAGGACCCTTAGTGTTGTCCCATGGTTCTAGCCTGGCTACTTAACTGTGGCGAGCCTTAACGCGGACCATGCTCTCTGAACATCCCAGACTCTGCTCAGCTGCAAGAAAAGAGAAAAAAGAGATTGACTGTTAAGGGGGCCAGGGGAGACCTGTGTGCTCTCTCATGTGCTCGGTGTTATTTTTGTCTATTTTTGATATTGTAATTGTAATTTACAACATTTCTCCCTCCCTCCCCGCCACCAAACCCTCCCATATACATCTTCCTACACTCCTTTAAATTCAGGGCCTCTTTTTTTCATCAATTGTCATCACATGCATATATAAATATATATTTGTATATACATACACATATATTTCTAAAATAATGTTCACATAATGTTACTTATGTGTATGTTTTTTAAGGCTTACCTTGCACTGGACAACCAATTGATGTGCTTTTCCCTAGAGAAAACCACCTATGTTCTATTTAACCACTAATGTTAAATGGACAGACAGGTAGAAAATTGGTACCTAAAGATAGATAGATAGATAGATAGATAGATAGATAGATAGATAGATAGATAGATAGAAACATGCTTCATATGTACATATACATACATACATACATACATATATACATACATACATACATACATGTGAAATTCATTATTTGTGGGGTAGAAAGATAGATCGATGGGTGAATGCTTACTACTCAAGCATGGAGACTCGTGTTCACAACACCGATGTAAAAAGACAGGCACAGTGGTATTCACATACCCACTGCTGGGAAGGGAGGTAGAAAGGAGAATCCTGGCGACTCACTGACCAGCCAATCTAACCAAAACGGCAATTCCAGGTTCAAAAAACCATTCTATCTTGAAAATTAAGTAGAGTCACCTGACATCAACTTCTGGCTTCCACAGGTGCACATGGACATTCATGTACTTGTATGTGAACACACGCGCGTGCGCACACATACAGAGGAGAGAGGGGAGAGAGAGACAGGACAGAGAGAGAGAGAGAGAGAGAGAGAGAGAGAGAGAGAGACAGAGACAGAGACAGAGACAGAGACAGAGACAGAGAGACAGAGAGAGACAGAGACAGAGACAGAGACAGCGACAGCGAGAGCAATATCTCACTGGTTTTGGTTCTGCGTCTCTGGAAGAATTCTTCTACATACGATTCCCCTACAAATGCTCGCCCTGCTCATAGGATAGCACATCGGGGCCTCAAAGGCAGACTGAATTACTCAGATCAAGCTAGGAAGCCTCTTCAACAAAAAGAACATTCTACCCTTCAGGGAATGCTTTCTGGGGCTCAGTGATGTGACTGCACTTTGAGAAGTCTTCAGGGTCTTGTACACTGACCCGTACTCTCAAGATCTGAAAGGGAACCAGTAGCTAGCGAGCCTTGCTCTCCCCAACATTGAACAGGTAAACTGTCTCTTCTCTCAGGCCAAGGAGATATCTCTTCTCTCGCACACCTTGGCTCCGGAGGGGAAACAACTCTTCTGACTGGTGAGAACATATTGTGCAGCAGACCTTGGAGGCAGTGTGTTGGTCATCTCTGAACTTCATGGTAACTGAAATGCAGGAAGAGACTCTCCCTCTCTAGAAATGTCTAAGGCCAAACTTTACATGAATCAGTTTGTCTGGTTTCCAAAGAGCAGAAGTTTGGGTAAGAGAACCTTCTGGCAAAATCAAGCCTGTGTCACCTTCCGTTTCTTCATTAGTAACTCAGATCTGTGACTCTCCAAAGGAGAACAGGAATCATTTGAATGTCCATACTTTTTCCTGGTGACTCTGGTTCTGTCAGTTCGGGTAAAGGCCAGTTTCTCACACCTTTTTCCATTCTCTCTTAGTCATTCTCTCTTTCTTTGTTTAGTGTTCCTCCAGTGTGCTCTCGACCTGAAATTATTCCAACAACTGCATTTTCTTTTCTAATCTCTATGTGCTCTGCAAACCAAAGAACAACAAAATCCAGCTCCATTACTCTCCTCTCCTCCTTCTCCTCCTCCTCCTCCTCTTCCTCCTCCTCCTCCTTCTCTCTCTCTCTCTCTCTCTCTCCTCTCCTCCCCTCCCCCTCCTCCCCTCCTCCCTCCCTCCTGGAAAGTTTAAATTGCAAACAGCCAATTGACCTGTCATCTCATCTGTATTTATAACCTTTATTCATCCAAGCAAGACACCAAGTTTCCTGGGAAATCAGTTCTTCTCCCAAGTTGCAAGTAAGAAATGATGTAAGATGCTCTAGAGATTTAAAGGAATCTTTGTAGTAACCTGGAAGTAACCCACTCTGTTCACTCCACTGAAGTAGAAGGCTCAGCCAATCACCAATTAATGAATCCAGGGGCCCACTCAACGGAATGCCTAGCTGGGCTGTGAAATCACCATTCAATAACCCAGAGGTCTTCCAGGAGATTCACACAATGACATATTTAATCCCACCCTCTGATTTCAACTGGTTCCCTGGTTTCAACTGGTTCTCACTAGGGAGAAAGGGGAGTCAAAGGCTCTCTGATCTAAGGAGACTCATCCAGAAATGAGGCTCTCCCTGGAGACAGAACCACACATTATGGAGCAGTCACTGCAACCCAGGAACCACAGGCAGAAAGACTTGTAAGAAACTAACAAATGTCTTGGCATCGAAAGGAAAACATGACCTGAGTACTTAGCCAGTTGAAATGGATGGAGATTCACATTGTAACTGAACCATTATTTAAGGTTCCAAGGTACAACCACGGTCTGTATATAGCATATGAAAGAAGAATTAAAAAAAAAATCCAAGATAAAGAGATAGCCCAAGTTCAAATCGGTATTTATTATATATATCATCTTCCTGTCTTCAAGCCTTATTGGTAAAGTGAGCATGCCCATAGGGTTATGGTGAGTATTAAATGATTTGACAATTTTCTATTAATCTAAATAAAACATTTAGCTAATGGCCACTACACGGTAACTGCTTTACAAGTATTGTAACTAACTGCTATGTATTGGTGAGTCCTGGTAACTACAAGTATTATAACTGATTGTTACGTATTAGTGAGTCCTGTTAACAATTACCTCATACAAAAGCCAATTTCAACTTGCTGAGGACAGCATTTGCACCATCAGAGAAAGTTTGGCTTTAAGATACTTCTGGGGGGTCTTAAAAAAAACTGAAGGAACATGGGAGAGCATCATTATCCCAGGTGAAGGGAGGAAATTTGAAGGATAAGGGGTATAAGAGTCCAAGACGCTAATAGCTAGCATTATTAGATGAGGTCACAGGGTGGAGTCAGGAGACATCATCTGGCTTCCTGAATAGCTATATAAAGGTCTCAGAACAACAGATACCTGACTGGGGATAAAATTGACCTTGGGGAAAGCCTATTGCCAAGGGCAACACAAGAACAAATGGTGGTATATCTACACAGTGGCACATGCTTATAAGCATAATGACAAAGAACTAAGTAAACACATGAAACATTGGAGTGAAAGAAGTAAAAGACAAGAGACTCCCCCACCATATGATTTGTTTATGGGACATTCATTAAATGATCATAGAAAAGGAATATATGGAGACATTGAGAATGGTGGACATGGAATTGACTGGAAAAAAAAATGTCAAGAGGAAATTTTAGGGTGAGTGAAACATCCTAAGTTTTGTTTTATGGTGGTTTTTTTTTCAAGACTCGTCGTCACGAACATCTGTATTTATTGTGTGTTAACATGAAATAATATTTCTTTTAGAAAGGAAATAAAACCTACAGTGAAGAAATGAGAATACAAAAACAAAACAACCATTGGCTATAAAATAATGCAGAAAATATTGATTGGTTTTGTGTACGTTGCTTTGAAAGAAGGAATTAAATATTAAAGAGGATTTGTAGGTGAAGCTCAGTAGAGAACTTGCTGAGTATGTGTAAGGCCTGGGACCCAGAAAATCAGTAATAAAAATGCTACACAACGATATTAAGGTCAGAAGCTTTGACTCTTTCATAAAAAGATCCAAGAACACTTAAAATTGGGACTTTTGACCTTCATTAATGCGTGAGCAGTGTAACAAGAGCACCTAGAATCTAAAGCAGTGTATAAGTCCTAAACTGGAAGGCAAGGGGAATAAAGGAAACCCAAACTGTAGTGAGAAGTTCCGTTTCTTTAGACACAGAAATGTCATAGGAATGAGTTTCTGTTCTGACCCCGGGTGTGGGATACGGAGCCGCTTTAGACTGCCCACAGCAACAGACCAGGATTTGCCCCGTGCTCTAACAGGGGTGCGATTTTGCCAGCAGTGGATAGTCTTTGCAAGCATATGACGTTTGGAATTCTGGGAACTCTTGAGATGGTATAAAAATGCTAGAGCCCCAAGAGGTGCAAGAGCTGCTGCTCCCCCTGCTCCTGCTGCCTCCCTCCCACCCCACCCCGGGCTGTTCCTGCTGCGCTGCCCCTGCCCCTGCCCCCTGCCCCCTGCCCCTGCCCCTGCCCCTGCCCCTGCCCCTGCCCCCTGCCCCTGCCCCTGCCCCTGCCCTGCTCCTGCTGCTGTCCCTGCTCCTGCTGCTGCCCCTGCTCCTGCTGCTTCTGATGTTGTGGTTTCTGGTTGGAAATATCCTGAAGACAAAGATCAACATCTCCCCAAAGAACTGGACAACCCAAATCAGCAGGCAGTTGTCTAATGAGATCGGTACCCAGTTTTCCTTCTATCCTTTCTTTCCTACCTAGTGTCGGGGGTTGAAAGGGATTGGGGTGGAGAATGATAGGAAGAAGAGCCTATAAGGTATCCAAAAGTGTGGCTACAGCAAACGGTTAGTCAATTTAATACATCCCACTGGGGCGGGGGATGGGGGAGGGGGGTATGTGACTCCAAAGAACACATCCAAAGGAACCACAGAGGCATGTCCCACCCACATTCACGGCAGTTTGATCATAATAGAAAAGGTATAGAACCAGCCCAGATACACATCAGCAGGTGAATGGGTGCATGGATAAATAAAACATGAAACATATTGGCTGTTAACCCTCTACATTCCATAAAAAATAAAATTATGACATTGGCAAGAAGATGAATAGAACTGGAGACTGTTGTGTTAGTGGAAGAATCAAAACTCAGACAAACACTACATATTTCCTCTCACACGTGAAATCCAGGTTTAAGCAATACATGTATTCGTATGTTGAGGCAAGTAGAAAACGGACAGAGGGGAGGGAAAGGGGATAAAGGGAGGAGAAAGAGCAAGAGAGGGAAATGGAAGACATATTAGGTAGAAGCAGGAAGGGGAGTGGAGAGAGGAAGGGCCAGATAGTGGCGAGACGGGGAAAGACTGCGGGAGGAAAATAAGAATAAAATATCATGGTAAATGTGTGAAAATCTATTACCTCATATGCCACTAAAAGATTAATTTCTAAGATGACAGAAAGAAGGTAGCAAGGTAGCTCAGGATCTTGCTGACAAGCCTGGTGGCCTGAGTGTGATCCCAGGAACCCACATGTTAGAAGGAAAGAACTAATTCCTGCAAGCTGTCCTCTGACCTCCACATGCTCGCTGTGGCTCTCTCATACCCAGACACAAACAAACAAATAAAAATAATAAATATCTTAAATGGTAGAGGTGCATAAAGACATCAATAATCACAACAAATATGCAGTCTTGCATTCACTAATCTTACACATATACATTTGAAGCACACAGTCAGTTATATACTGCTTATAAAAACAATAACTACTGTCGAAAAGACAGAAGTAAAGAGGTGGAGAAATGTACAGTTGGCAAAGGCTAACCATTAAATGCATGCAGTTGTTGTAAACCACACAAACCAAATTCAATTGAGAAGACACTAATTAATAATGAAATAATACATATAGCCTTGAACTTGCAAATACTCAATAATATTGCTTCAAAATGTGTAAAGTAGGGCTGGAGAAGTGGCTCAGGGGTCAGGATCATCTTCCAGAAGAATCCTCAGCACCCACACAGCAGCTCACGACCCTCTGTAGTTCCAGTTCCAGCGGATCCAACGCCTCCTTCTGGCCACCAGGGACACCACAAGTACAGGTGCACAGACGTGAACACAAGCAAAACACCCGCACGGAAGACGATAAAACGAAATAAACTTTTTAAATAAGAAAAAAATCCAAAGCATTATAATTAATAAATTTCGCCAGACAGTAAGTTTCATCTTGCACCAAAAATCAATAAGGAATTTGCCCACAAAGGAAGATCCAATAAATTCTGAACATTTTATAACACACAGAACATATCTTGTGACCAAAGTAGTATAAAATTAAGAAATGAGAGAGCTCTGCCTGCCACCATATGGCACGGGCTGGTGGGAGATACCCACGGCTCTGTGGCCCATGTGTATGTGGTAGAAAGATGGGCAAAGGGGTATACTGTGTGACACACTGTGACACACTTCAGCTTCCACAGCAACAACAAAAAATGTTGTTGTTGTTATTGTTGTTATTGCTGTTGTTGTTGATGTTGTGAATTTTATTTTTGTTTTCTTTGGCAGGGTTGCAGAGGCAGAGGGTGTGTATGAAGGGACAGGGAGATAAGTGGGATTGGGGTGCATGATGTAAAATTCACAAAAATATCAATATAAAGTAATGGTAGGGAAGAAAACATGATCAAATATTTTGTATAAAAATTAAATAAAAATGTTCTTTAGAAAAGATTGGTGCTATTGCTTCTCTGTCTTTTGGCTAAGATCGAGTGTAAAAAAGATTGGTACTTTGATTTCAGTGAACAGTGTCATACTATTTCTTATAACCCCATACAGTCATAATGTTAAGTAAGTTAATAATCAAAGCACTATTTACGTTACTGCTATGACATTCTGATAATGGCCTCAACATGCTGAAACATATACTAAGAGGGACGAATGAAATACAGAAAAAGTGTCAACTTTTTTAAAAACTTTGAACACTTTTCTACGATAAAAGTAATTCATAAATACATCAAGCCTAACATAGGCCTATCAGAAATTCAAAGACGATTAATATTAGAAAATCAATCAAAATAAAACCACACTAATATGTTGGGAGGGGAGTGGAAATCTCCAAGCTTCAGATAAAGAACAAATAAAATTCAATTCCAGCTCTCTGTTCTTCCCTGTTCCAGACACAGTCACATCTTCTCATGCAGTGTCATCCTCGTCCCATAGACAAGATGGTGAAGGTCGGTGTGAACAGATTTGGCTGTATCGGGTGCCTGGTTACAAGGGCTGCCTTCTGCTCTGCATCTGGCAAAGTGGAGATTGTTGTCATCAATGACCCCTTCATTGACATCAACTACATGGTCTACATGTTCCAGTATGACTCTAGCCATGTCAAGTTCAACGGCACAGTCAAGGCTGAGAATGGGAAGCTTGTCATCAACGGGAAGCCCATCACTATCTTCCAGGAGCGAAATCCCGCTAACATCAAATGGGGTGACACTGGTGCTGAGTATGTCGTGGAGCCTACTGGTGTCTTCACCACCATGGAGAAGGCTGGGGCTCACTTGAAGGGTGGGGCCAAAAGGGTCATCATCTCTGCCCCTTCTGTTGGTGCCCCTATGTTTGTGATGGGTGTGAACCATGAGAAATATGACAACTCTCTCAAGATTGTCACCAAAACCTCCTGTTTAGCCCCCTGGCCAAGGTCATCCATGACAACTTTGGTATCCTGGAAGGGCTCATGACCACAGTCCATGCCATCACTGCCTCTCAGAAGACTGTGGATGGCCCCTCTGGAAAGCTGTGGCATGATGGCCGTGGGGCAGCCCAGAACATCATCCCTACATCCACTGGTGCTGCCAAGGCTGTGGGCAAGGTAATCCCGGAGCTGAACGGGAAGCTCACTGGCATGGCCTTCCATGTTCCTACCCCCAGTGCATCCGTTGTGGATCTGACATACCACCTGGAGAAACCTGCCAAGTATGATGGCATCAAGAAGGTGGTGAAGCAGGCATCCGAGGGCCCACTAAAGGGCATCCTGGGCTACACGGAGGACCAGGTTGTCTCCTGTGACTTTAACAGTAACTCCCACTCTTCCATCTTTGATGCTGGGGCAGGCATTGCTCTCAATGACAATTTTATAAAGTTTATCTACTGGTAGGACAAGGTGGTGGACCTCATGACCTACATGGCCTCTAAGCAATAAGAAGCCCTGAACCACCCACCCCAGCGAGGACACTGAGAGCAAGAGAGAGGCCCTCAGTTGCTAAGGAGTCCCTGTCTCAAATTGGCCCCCAACACTGAGCATCTTTCTCACAATTTCCATCCCAGACCCCAATAATAACAGGAGGGGCCTAGGGAGCCCTACTCTCTTGAATACCATCAAAAAAAAAAAAAAACCAAAAAACAAAAAGAAAAAAAAACCTAATCCCTACATATTACAGAAACTTAGCAACTGAGACAAGGGGAGAATTCTATGCTTGACAAAGGATACCCATTAAAAAGGACCTTCTGCAGAGACTAGAGAGATGGCTAAGTGGTTAAGAATGCTAGATGCTCTTCAAAGGATCCACATGGCAGCCCACAACTGCCCGTAACTCCAGATCCAGGGAATCCAATTCCCCTCTCTGTCTTTTGTGGGCACCTGCAATCATGTGGACACACACACACACACACACACACACACACACACACACACACTAAAAAAACACCCTTCAACTATCAGGCTGAAGACTAACGTGTGTAGGCTTTGCTCTTTCTGTAATAATGATGCCTGCAGTGCTTAGTTTCAATTGTCAACAAACTATTTGAGTTACCAAAACTTCCCATAGAGTAAATAAAATCTTGGGCCAATGAGATAGTGTAGTAGGGTAAAAAGCACTTGCTGGGAAGGAGAAAACCAAATCCTGTTAGGAGATGAAAATAAACACAGTCTAGAATCACCCGGGAAGAGAGTCTCAGCGAGGGATTGTCTAGCCTGATCGATTTGCTGACATGGGAAGACCTGCTCATTACTGATGGCACCATTTCCAGGATTTGGGCCCTGAAATGTATAAGACTGAAGAATGAGTTAAGCACAAGTTCTTTTCCTGACCGTAGCTGTTCCAAGTTCATACTACCTGGACATCCTCATAAAGACAGACCCATAGACTGGAGTGAAGTAAACACTTTCTCCTTTGATTTGCTTTTGCAGACTATTTTATCATAGCTAGGACAGTGCCCTTAACCTCCATTTGTGTCCGGTGCTTTCCTGGAAGCTGTGACTAAAACAAAAAGGCCAGTGGGGAGGGGGAAGATATGTAGAGACTAGACCAAGAGAGCCAGAGCTGCCATTGTTCACAGATAACAACTGTTTTACACAGAAAGATCTATGAGAATATATAAAGAAACTATTAAAAGCAGTAAGAGCTTGATGGATTCAAAGATCATACACAAGAATCAATAACCTCCCTATATACAGGCAACATCCAATTAAAAGGCACAACTTTAAAAATCGCCTCAGCCACAAGCAGCAACCAAAGCTGTAAGCTGTGTAAGAACACAAGCCGTATTCATCTGTATTAATATCGGGGAAACAATATACAGATTTACTTAAGCAAATAAATTTTGAAACACGTCAGGGAGGGAAATGAGGCAATGTAATTCTCATGAGTAAGAAGCAGGCAGTTTAGAGATGGTGGCTCTTTGAAAATGAATCTATAAAGCCAATGCATTTCTGATTGAGTCCTCTGGGGTTTCCACAGACCCTGTCAGGCCAATGCTAAAATTCCTATAGAACAACAAAGGTCAAAGAACAAGCAGGACAGTTCTGACAAATAATGAAACAGGGCTCGCCCTCAAAGACACCGAGGCTCATTATAAATTCACATCTCAGGGAAATGAAACAGTGCCCAGTTGGAGTAGAGTAGGAACCTCAGAAATATACCCAAGTGTGAGTACTAGACTCAGTGTGGGACAGGAGAAGCCGGGAAGATTTTGTGGATATGGGAGGGGCATAGCCAATTTTCTCACAATTCTTAACATCATCAACAGGAGCATTCAAAGAATAATGCATCTGTTAATATGAAATGTTCGTAAGAATGTGGGGAGTGGACATTCACATGTACCTAATAGGAAAATAAATTGTTTCGGGACTTTGGACAACAATTTTTGCAACCTATTAAAGTTGACTCATTCAAAAATAGCAGCCCCACCCTTGAGCAGCTACCCTGTAGAAACTAAGTACTCATTAGAATGGATAACAAACGGTGATTTTATTTACATTTGTAAGACGTAATGGAATTGCAATAAACTAAATATTGATAAAATTTTGACTGTGCCGGTACAAAAAGATCTTTGTTATGTGAGTTTTATTTTGTTTTGTTTTGTTTCATTAGAATAAGTTCTTACCATCAAATCTTGACTGGCCTGATACTATATGTCTCAGACTGTCTTTGAACTTGCAGTCCTCATCCCTCAGCCTCCTGGAATTATAAATGAACACACAGCTTCATTTATGCAAAAATTTTAAATGCATATAGCAATACAACGGATTTGTTTAAAACAGAAAAATGAGTACTGTTGAGGTGGGTCAACAGTTAAGAGCACTTGCCACACAAGGGTAGGGACCATAACTCTGATCACCAGTAGTCATCTGAAAGTCAAATGTGATCTCACATGCCCTGTAACCCCAACACTGAAGATGGGGACAGAGACAGGAGGATCAGTGGCTTGCCATCAAAAAGGGGGGAGATGCTCTATCAATAAAGTGAGGCGACAGAAAGCAATGCCTAGCTCCAAATACACACTGGTCTACACACATACACACACACACACACACACACACACACACACACACACACACTTTCACAACTTACATACATTCACACTCATAAAATCATTTCTTAAATAAATGAATAATAGAAAAACGAAGCCAGAGTATAATAGCTCAGTAGTAGAACAAGAGATCCCAAATTCAAATACCAGTACCCCTGACGTACCTTGAGATAGGCACGATGGTACACACCTCCAATCCCCAGAACTCCAGAGGCAGAAGCAAGCAGGTATCTGTGAGTTTAGAGGCCATCCTGGTCTAGATAGGGAGCTCCATGTCAGCCTAAGCTACATAATGAGACTCTGTCTCAAAAGGGATAGAGAAATGGAGGGTGGGAATAGCATGCGCCCACTCGGTGGATGTTAGTCATTCATTGGTAGGCGAGTCTCAGCACAGACATGAAGTTATTTAGGTGGGGGCAAGTGAGACATACCTGGTAAGGTATTTTCTGTTCATCTGTATGATTGACATGGATGGAATTAACACATGAACTTAGAAGTGTGCTCCAGAGTGGTAATTATGGAGATTCAAGAAATCCTAAGTTCAACTAAGATGATGTAGAGGTTAGTAAGTGGACGGAATGAAGTCATGGCCAACTGAGAGAGGCTTAAAGAAAGGTGTCGGAGAGCAAGAACTACACAGGAATCCACACTCCTGTCCAGAGACCAGACAAGATCGTCTATTAGGTCTTACCTCATGAATCTTCATCAAGATCCATGGCCTTCTTTTTCTCCAGTCCATGCCTGGTTATCCACTCTGAACTTACAGCAGCTTCCCAGATTCACTACGGCTCTTCTCTAAGGAGTCCAACAGCCTTCGTCAGAAAGGGGCATTCCTGCATGGAGAGGCTGATGCAGCAATTCTGACTGGACCTTTAGATTAGGATGTAGGAACTTCCAAGCTAGGATGCCACCCTGGCTCTCTTGTCTTGCCCTTACTCTTCTCTGCTCTGTGCCCTCTTTGTCCCTGTCTCCTCTCTCCCCATCCCCACCCCACTTCTTTCCACATGCTCAGGGCCAGCCTCTGTTCCTCCCCTCTTCTACTCTTCTTCTCTCATTAAACCTTTCAACGTGGGGGGAAAAAAATGCCACCCTGCCTTCTAGAAGCTGCTTGGCCTTGGGCAAATTATATTAGTCTCTCTGCTCTTCTTCAGAGGTGCACCAAGAATGCTTGCCTTGGGCTGGAGAGACGGTTCTGTAATTAAGAGGGCTTGCTGCTCTTACAGAAGACCAGAGTCAGTTTCCTTCGCCTAAATGGTGGCTCACAACCAGCTGTTACTCCGTCCCTATGGAGTCCAGCATCCTCTCTGGTCTCCACGGTCACTCGTGTGAGCATCGGCGCACATAGCCACACATGTATACACAGAATTAAAAATCAAAATATTTGAGGCTGCAGAACAAATAGTTGAGGCTGGGGAGATGACTTTCTGCTCTTCCACAGGACCCAAGCTCAGTTCCAGGAACCACGTCACGCAGACCACAATCACCTGTAACGACCACTTCAGGAAAACCAAGACCTTCTTCTGGCTTCTTTGGGTACCTGCGAACATGTAGCTAGAACACGTTCACACAAACACATACATACACAGGGATCAAAATAAAATTAAATATTTAAAAAATACTTGCCTCATGGAGGTATTGTGAAATTAAAATAACACAATGTGTTCAGAAATGTTATTATGTTTCTTGCTAAACAGTAAGTGTAGTGGCTGTTACTGACTGTCAACTTGACTATTCTGGAATGAACTACCATCCAGAATTGGAAGACTCATCTGTGATCCTGATCTTGAGGCTGGGAGACACAAGTTTCTGACCTGGATCTTGGCATGGAGATCTTGAGGCACAGTGACTATGAATCCCAGAAGACTAAGGCAAGGAGGTCTCTGAGTTCAAGGTCATCTGGGACAAAGCAAGTCCCAGATCCAGGCATGGTGGTACACACCCTTAATCCAGGCCACACCTTCTGCTGGAGACCTACATAAGGAAATTGGAAGAAGGAAGATCCTCTCTTCACCTGCCTGTCATGTGGGTCTGAACAACTGCTAGATCCTTGGACTTCCACTCACAGTTTCTGCTGACCATTGTTGGAGAGTTGGACTACAGACTGTAAGTCATCAACAGATTCCCTTACTCTACAGAGACTACCCATAAGTTCTGTGACTCTGGAGAACCCCAACTAATATAGTAAGTAATTAATAAAGTTATCAATGGTTATTGTGGCTGTACAAATGAAATAATGCTTTTTAGCTATGAAAACCAGAATCCATCACAACTTTACTCAGTGAGACTGCTTGCTGGTTCTCATCACAGAAGTGCAAGGATGGGTAGCCTTTCAGGGTGATTTCTGTCCCTCCAGTTCTCAGGAAGACAGCTGAATTTGGTCACCTTCATCCCGATGAGGACTGCCCATTATCTAAGGAGAAATCTCTCAGCAGAATGAGGCTACTTCACTCCCACGGAGTCCGGCAGCTCTGGAAGGGGAGAGAAAATTCTTTATCTGCTGCAAGATCTGTAACTGTGAACCCTAAAACAAAACAAAAAAATCAATAAAACAAAAGCATACAAATTTTCCTATCAATTTCACATGAGAAAATAGCAACCCAAAGGAACATGGGAAACTGTGTATTACAGATGGTCATCCCGAAGTGTGATTGGAAGACAAAAGGATATCTCTCCAGATAACGGACTGAGGAGAACTTAGCAAGGTCCATTGTGTAGGTCTCAGGTCTTTAAGGGGTAAGGATGTTTCTTTCCTCGGGGTGTAGGATACCTCTCTGGATAAGGAACTTTGACCTACTTTCTAAGGAAGCTCAACCACGTTTTGTGTTGACATCAGACAATAACCAATAAGACAGTGTAAGGGAGAAATTCCTCTTTGGAGCTGTGGTTTTTCTCATACAGTTTAGCACAGCAGCCTGGACGCTAAGAAAGTTACCCTTCTAGAAGTTAGAGGTAAAGCTTCTTCCTGTCGCTCGGCCAACCAGGCCAAGAGGAGTTGACTCCATGACAGGATAAAATCAAAAGTTCCATACCTAGGTCCTAGGCTAGCAATATCAGCACCACCTGAAAATAAGAACCCTCTGCTCTGATCCAAATAATATTAACACTGACACTCTAGGGTGGCATCCAGCCATCCTTGGGTGTATTTAACCAAGACCTCCAAATGAGTCACATGGATCTAGACACTCCTTTTTTTTTTAAAGATTTATTTACTTTATTTATATGAGTACACTGTAGCTGTTTTTCAGACACACCAGAAGAAGGTATCAGATCCCATTACAGATGGTTGTGAGCCACCATGTGGGTCCTGGGAATTGAACTCAGGACCTCTGGAAGAGCAGTCGCTGAGTCATCTCTCCAGCCCTCTAGACACTCCTTAAAGCTGAGCTTAAGTAGCCTCCCTGTAAGACACAGACTCTATGCAGAAGGGTAGATTCCTCTACAAACGTAGGGTGATTTTACAAACGAGGCAGGCAAGTGTGAAGTGGGTACCCAGATAGGCATTAATGCTCTGTGGGCAATTACTGTGACACTCCGTGCCCCTGGGGCTCATCAGTGGCCTCTATTAGTCCATTAGGGCACAGGGAACCAAGATGATGGGTAGGAGAGTGGGATCAGAAGATCAACTTTACTTGGGGTGATGCAAGGCTTATATAGTTTGGTGGACTGAGGTTAGGAACATCCAGGATTGTCAAAAGTCATTGGCTAAAGGCTTAAGGTACCAAAATGTCTCATTAACACAGAGAGATATTCCAGGAACCTCAGGTGCTAGCTGAATGGATTCTTATTGGGAGAAAGGAAGATATCTTAACCAAGGCTATGAGACGTTCCAAAGGCAGAGGTGGGGGAGGGGTGTTCAGGTCAGAGAAGGGGAAGCCCTGCTACTAAGGGAGTCCTCCTTTATATGCTGAACCCAGAAGGCTATTAGGAAACTGGCAGACTTCAACCTTAAATAGCAGAGCAATAGCTACTGTAAGCCGGATTTGAACTAACCACATTGCTTGTGTTATATGACAACTTTGCAGTGGGCAGAATTTTATATGCATAACAGCTGCAGAAATTGAAGCATAATTTGTGCAACTTGTATGAGATCCCACGGCTAACCAGTAAGAGAGCCCGGCCGCCGTTGAGAGGTCTAATTGCAGAGATTGCCTGTAAACCACACCACTACACAGGTTTATTTGTCCAGTTTGTTTGTTTTTTTTTTTTTAAGTTCTCTACTTACAAAATGGAGAACCAGCCCCTAACTGATGGTGACTCCCTCACCTAGAGAATACCACTGTCGTTAGTGAAATCTGCAGCTTGCCTCTCTAACTCACATACCAATAGGGAATCTGGGACTTAGGAGTAATTGAGAGTAAGGTGACTCAGCAGGAGGGGGCGCATGCTGCCAAGACTGACAATCTGTGTGCGATTCCCAGAACACACGTGGTATAAGGGAAGAATTGGCTTTTACGACCTGTCCTCTGATCTCCACGGAAATACCATGGCGCACATGCACCAACACGGGACACAACAATTAAATAAATATGAATACAGTTTTTAAAGAGTAACTAAAATTCTTCCCCCCCCCCGAAAAAAAATCATTGAGTCTGTTTGACCCCATAGCCGGGGAATAAACATCCCATTTTCTTAGACTATAAGGACATTCGTGGGCTGCTCGCCTTACAAGTGTGAATACCTGAGTTGAGATCCCAGAGCCTTCCTCTAAAACCCTGGCACCGTGGTGCGCGGCTGTGATCGCAGCAGTGCAGGATGGGAAGCAGAGACAGGTGGATCCCCGGAAGCTCAAGGTCTGGCTAGACTCCCCTGTGCCAAAGTTCTAGGCCAGCGAGAAACTCTGTCTCCAACCAGAGGTGGGAAACACCTGACCTCCACACAGGCATCACCCGTGCACACTTCTAGACTTACATGTGCACTCACTCGCATACAAATGTAAACTCACACCGGAAAGAAGAGGAAGAGAAAGATGGAGGACGAAGGGGTGGACGAGGGATTGGAGTGTTGGGGGAGGGGCAGAAGGGGAGGGGGGAGGAGGAATGGGAGGAGGGAGTAAGAGGGAAGAAGGGGGAAGGAAGAGGAGGAAGGAGAGGGGATATGGAGGAGGGGGAAGGAGAAGGGGGAGGAGGGTAGAAGAGGAGGGGAGGGGAAGAGGGAAGAAGGGGGAGGAGGGTAGAAGAGGAGGAGGGGAGGAGGAGAAGGAGAAGGAAGGAAGGAAGAAGAGGGGAGGAGGGGAGAAGGAGGAGGAAGAGGAAGGAGGAAGAGGAGGAAACAGGAGGAAATCTTTTAGAGGGACACCCATCTGCATTTAGAGAGATTTGCTCCCTTCTTGTATCCATTTAATTTGTTTCTCAGCCATGGAGAGAGGGGAATCTTAAAAGAGCAGTTTTCACACGAAGAGGAAAGGTTCTCTTATTCTTTCATAAAGCCTCAAAAAAAAAAAAGCCATCTGTGCTACCACAGCAGATGTTCAAGCCTCAGACCTGACTGCACAGGGACTAACCTTGGGCTCCTCTTCCTAAGAAATTGGAAATCAATGTCAAATCAGGTGATGGAGAAAGCCAAGGAAGCGCTTCTGTTCGTATCCCCTCGCTGTGGGGCACACTCTCTTCGTTAGCATCGATCAGGGAGCAGACGACTGTCTGTGCTCCTGCGCGATCAGGCAGATCCTTCGAGAACTCTTAGCCGGACATCAGTTGGCCTCGCTCTGTGCTAGGGGGTAAAAATCTATATATTTCTCCCTAAAACTTTTATCTGGGACAGCAGCTAGATTTCTATTTCCACGACTTTGGCCCAATTGACCGAAAGACTCCATGGGACTTGCGCTTTCTGTAACTAATGCTTTTAAATGCCTAAATGTCCGAAGTCAAAGCAAAGGGTCAGGGCAACGTGGCAGTGAAAAGAACAGTCAAATGGCCACTCTTCCAGTCACGCTGTGGGGACAGAGAAAGCCAACCTGTGTTCTGCTTACCCTGTCGGTGCAGCGTGACTGCTTCAGTGACCACGCCAGCAGGATTCTTCTCCAGCAGACAGCAAGCAGTTAGGCATCCCATACTTTAACTCAGGGGTGCCTCCATCTACCTGGAAATATTAGCAGATCCTACAGGTTGAGAGCTCCGTGCCACAAGACAGTCCCCACTTCAAACGCCAGTTGTAAACGCAGCGTACCTGTGTTTTCTGGTTGAACAGTTATAATATAGCAGGGCTCCCCAGACCCCCTGAAGGCTATAGAGGATACAGATGATGTTCAGATTGAAGTGAGGCAAACAAAAAGGCAAGGGAGGGGTGTGTGGGTCCCTCCACAGATTCAGCCGTCCAGAAGGTCTCCATTCCTGGTACATTAGGGATTTCTCAGGGGTTTTCTTACACACAGGTGATTGTCTATATCAGTGGCTACTAATGACCAACTCAACCTTCACCCTCTCTCCAATCCAACAAGTATTGAAGTTGGAGTTGAATTTTCGACCCTTCCTTCCCCTACCCCTGCCTTGGTCTTTCCAGTGACCAGTGGTCATCCAGAAACTACTTTAGCAGTCTTCTTGTGAGCATCTAAAATACACTTAGCATTCAAGACTTTTTAAGACTTTTTCATTAATAATTTATTTATTGCTTGGCATCTTGATCGAAATTTCCCCTCCTTCCTCTTCTCCCAGTCCCTCCATCTCACTTCTTCTCCCCTCCCATAAGCCCCCTTTGCTTCTCAGAAAAAAGGAGGCCTCCTATAGATATCAACCAGCCTTGGCATACCAAGTTGCAGTAAGACTAGGCACATCTTCTTCTACTGAGGCTAGACGAGGCATCCCAGTCTGGAGAAAGAGACCCAAAAGCAGGCAATGACGTCAGAGACAGCCTCTGCCCTGCTTTAGGAGTCCCACAGAAAGACCCAACTGCCCAATTGTCACATATGTGTAGGGGTCCTAGGTCCCTCCCATGCATGTTTTCTTGTTGGTGGTTCAGTCTCTTTGAGCCCCTATGGGTCCAGGTTAGTTGATTCTGTAGGTTTTTCTTATGGTGTCCTTGACCGCACTGGCTCCTCCAATCCTTCCTTCTCCATCTAATGTTTGGCTGTGGGTCTCTACATCTGTTTCCATCAGCTTCTGGATAAAGCCTCTCAGATAGTTGTGTTAGGCTCCTGTCTGCAAGTATGGCAGGATTCACTCTCTTTCATGGAATGGGTCTCAAGTTAGGCCACTCATTGGTTGTCCATTCTCTCAATTTCTGCTCCTTCTTTATCCCTATGCAGCTTGTAGGCAGGACAAATTTATGGATTGAAGTTTAGGTGGCTAAGTTGGTGTCAAGAGCTACGTACCAGGAGACTACAGAGGATGTGGTGATTTGGAAGAACTGGCCTCCATAGGTCCACAGAAGCCAGCACTGTTAGGAGGTGTGGCCTTGTTGCAGGAGGTAACCACTGGGGGTGGGGTTTGAGGTTTCAGATGCTCAAGGCAGCTCCAGTGACTTCCCTCTCTTCCTGCCACCCACTGACTGAGATGTGTAACTCTCAGCTACCTCACCAGCACCATGTCCACTTTCCCGTCACCAAGCTCTCTGCCATGGTGATAGTGGACTGTAAGCCAGCCCCAATTAATTGTTTTCCTTTGTAAGGTTGCCGTAGTCATGGTTTCTCTTCACAGCAATTGAAACCCTAAGACAGAGGAGACCAAGTAAATGTTTATCACATAGCAACACCAGACACCTCCTTTATCTCAGTACCTCACTTACCACGAGACCATTTCTAACTTCATGACATCTTTTCACTTTCATGAGATGGACAGAGCAGGGAATTCCTCTCTTCTGGTGGTCTCACCAGAGCTAGAAAATATTTCCAGTCCTTAAAATTGGCCTCAAGTTTGGATTGAGCTCACCTGTAGTGAGAGGCAAGCAGGACAGGTTCAAAGCCTCCAGTATTCATTTGCTTTACTCTTCCTTTGTTATTGATATGAGAACCAGCAACACGGCCTCTCTGGGGAGTTTGAGAGACAAGTGAAACCAATTAAGCACAGACCTTACTAAAGAGTGGAGCCCTCCAGAAACTGCTACTTGACACAGAGATACCCAACTGAACCCAGTTCAGATGAGCCAAGCTGCACCTAACCCACACGTCCATCATCTGAACAGATACTCAGTGTTGTAGACTCCTGGGATTTCTTTCTGCAGTGTTGTGATAATAGTTGACTCAAACGCTCTTCCTTTTGTGAGCAAATTAGATAATCCCATGCCTAGGATGGAGCCTAAACAAAATATAATTTTAATTGCGCTTGAAACAAATATAGAGGATGTGGTGAAGTTCATAAATATGTCCCTTTTGGAGACTAACTTTTACTTGTTTTCTTTTTAATATTACCTTCTTCCAAACTACTTTGGGGAACTGCTTCTAGAAATTACTTTCTAAATCAATAGCACAAATTTTGGATTGTCAACCTAAATAACAATCAAAGGGATTCTCCAAAGAACTGTGATATTTATTTGGGAATAGAATAGCATTGTGTATACTGTGAGGAAATTCAAAATGAGGGAAGCAAAAGGAAGGTGTTAAAGGAAAATAAAACTTGACTATGCAGAAAACTTTGAAACAATAATCATTGGCCACAGGATACTAACACAGGTAACCCCAGGTTGGACCATTAATACACAAATGTCCGTGCAAGCATGCTTCTTGTGCATGCCTGTTGTAGCATTATGTGACACTGTGATTCTGGCAGAGTTTTGAGAGATGGTTACTCTCAGGCCATCATGTATGAAAACCTTACCTTATGTTGATTCAGACAATTTTCACAGAATTGTTCTGGTAACGGAAAAAAAAATCTTCATTCTTTGAAAAGATTTTTCCTTTGATATTTTTAAAGCTAAGAGACATTACAGATTATCTTTGTTTCTCAAGGATCAATAAGAATTACTCAAAATTTTGTTCAATAGAAGTAACAGGTACCTCAAAAGACTTACAAAGTTAAAGTAAAATGAGTCACACTCAGGCAGTCATTAACCCTGCTCTCCAATGCATGACTCACTGAAATATCTCAGAAGTTCTCTTCCGTAGCATGTTGGGCTTCTTAGTACAAAGTTTGAGGTCTGAAACTTGAAAATGAATGTTTGGCATCTATCTGAATCCAGACAGCTCTGGCCATGTGTCTTTTGCGTGTGTTTTATCTCTTTTGAGACAAATACAACATCCAAAATGTCATCCAGCAAATGACTATCCAAACATCTCTGCTTCCTCTAAAAAACTTGAGTGACAAGATAGTAGCAGAAACCTCCAAGAGTTAGGAGTGTTAGGATTAGAAGGTAAGATCCAAAATATAACTTGATTATCTCAATGGATGACCCTCTAGATCTCCTGGCATAAGTGTGTGTGTGTGTGTGTGTGTGTGTGTGTGTGTGAGAGAGAGAGAGAGAGAGAGAGAGAGAGAGAGAGAGAGAGAGAGAGATGAAATTTTGAGCCACAGGATTTGAGCCAATTCTCCATGAGTGTTGTAATGGAATCCTCATGTGGAGTCTCAGCCTGGGATATCCAATCTTTCTCCTTTGGTGTATCAGAAGCATCACTTTCATTGGACACAGTAATACAGCAGTCTCTGAAACACCAAACATCAACAACCCAAAAAGATGGGTGGGATCCAAGCACCATGATACCCATGTTTAGTGACTCCCAGAGTGTGGTACTTTTTCCATACAGATTGTCACAAATTTCTTGCCCCCAATTCCAAGAAGTGCCTCTAATCTTAAATGTGAATCTTAATCCAAAAAAGAATCAAGCTATATTTCACAAAATTGCTTCATGTATCATCCAAGAACACAGCCACTTATAGAAACAAGCATGTGGTGTACCTTTTAAAATAACAAAGTTTCTCTTTAAGTCAAATTATTTCTAAATGTATCTTAATTTTGCAGATAGTTATTGTCTCAGTTAGGGTTTTATTGCTGTGAAGAGACACTATGACTATAGCAGCTATTATTATTATAAAGGAAAGCATTAGGGCTGGCTTACATTTCAGAACTTTAATCAGTCATCATTATGGCGGGAAGCATGGCAGCACCCAGGCAGACATGGGGCTATGGAATTAGCTAAGAGAGTTCTACGTCTGGATCAGCGGGCAGCAGGAAAAGAGAGTGACACTGGGCCTGGCTTATGCTTCTGAAATGTCAAAGCCCACCCCAGTGGTACACTTCCTCCAACAAAGCCACACCTACTCCAACAAGGCCACACCTCCTAATAGTGCCCCTCCCTGTGAGTCTATGGAAGCCATTATGAGTCAAACCGCCACAATTACAATTATTGAGTACCTTTAAATTTTTCTGTCATATTTGATCATGAGCATGTAACTATGCATATCTGATGATAGTAAAATAATCTTAAAGATGTCAAGTTTCTTTAATCATTCTCTTAGAGTTAGATATCTAGGTCTTGGCTTTTTTCAAAAGAAATGATGCTGACACAGAATACCTAGGTATGTCAATTTTCTCTTTCTTGTTAGTTACTTGTGAAAGATGGCAGGCTGTAGGAGTCTGAAACCAACAGCTGGAAACAGTTCTAAGGCATGACATTCTGTACACATTCAGATGTTTTCTAAAGCTTTATCATTACCACTGTTGAGAGGAATACCAACTACTACAAGTTTGCAGGCATTAGCTACCATTGCATGTAAATCATTTTCACAGATATAAGTCAGCTGGCTACCCATGTACTTTCAAAGCTACCTTTTACCTGGTTCAAAAGCAGACTGAATGTATTCTCCTGTTCTCTGGCTTGTTTTAACATCATTTTTTGGTGTTCTTGTTCATCATCATTATTATTATTATTATTATTATTATTATTATTATTATTATTATTATTACAATCCATTCCAGTGGCTAACATGTTCTCTAATGAACTTCAGCCACATAAGAGCCCACAATATGAGGTTGGGTCATGGGAATCACCTGGGCTGTTTTATTTTGTTTTGTTTGTTTTTACTAGTTTATACATAATAGAGAAATGACATTAGTTAAAGATTCAGTGGTTTGCTGAGGCAGGAGGAGGCAGACCTCAAAAATAGTTAACTGCCTGCTAACAATCACCAGTCCTGATTGCTAAGTGCACTGAAAATGTTCATGTCTCCAAACTGTGCTTTTGAAAGTTGCGGACTGAAGTGGCACAGAAGGCATTGTGCTAAATGGACAGAATACACTAGATGCCCTTGACAATCTGGAAATAGTTTCTATTGTGAGGAACAATACAAGAGTTTTTCAGGCCACTTGTCAAAAATGAGTCAGGAATAAATGGGCACAGCTAAAAAAAAGATCTACAGCTAAGCTTCATGTCTACATCCAGAACCTGACTGGGGGACTCAGGGCATCACATCCTCAAGAGAAAATGACCCATCCAAGGCTGGGTTCACCTTCACATTTAGGAACACCTATGGTGAGTAGTGTCTTTGGACTCAGGAACATATATGACCCCTGATGAGGAAAATGATGTACCATATCCAAGAGCATAGTGATGGCTTTGGGGGTGGAAATGGAGCTCAGCTACCAGAGTGCTTGTCTGATGCTTATGAAATCTGAGTTTAATACCTAGCCCCGGTGGCATCCATCTGTGATCTGAGCACTCGGGAGGTAAAGGCAGGAGGATCGAAAGTTCAAAACCCTCCTGGTCTACATGCCAGCTTGTCAGTAGGAGAGAAAGAAGAAGGAAAGGGGGGTGGGGGAAAGGGAGGGAAGGTTTATTTGTTTGTTGCTTGGTTGGTTGGTTGGTTAGTTGGTTGGTTGGTTAGTTGGTTGGTTAGTTGGTTGGGTTGGTTGGTTGGGTTGGTTGGTTGGTTGGTTGGTTGGTTGGTTGGTTGGTTGGTTGGTTGGTTGATTTGGCTGATCTGGTTTTGACCTGTATGCCCTTCTATAGGAGTGACCTTGAAATGGATGACTCTCATGCCCCACATTCCACACATGTCATCTGTAGAGACTTATAGAGCAGAAATCGTAGCTCCCTAAAGCTTCTTGGTTGGTGTGGACTCTACCACAAAAGTCTGGTTTTAAAGAGAGAAATGAGCAGAAATTCATTGCCAGATATATTCCATACGGAATAGGAGACCCTGTGAGAGTGAAGGGTTCTTAGGTTTCCACTCATAATTGTCTCCAGCGCAGCACAGTGCACTCACAGAGGAGCAGCACGGTACAGGAAATGGTCTTTGAGTCTCTGGCAGCGGCAGGTTCAGAGTCAGCTAACATCTGACAGACAAGGTTAGTCTACAAAGCTTGTCGAGTAGGCTTCCTTGGTGCCATCTGATAAAGAGGAAAGATGCCCTTAGCTGCTAAGCTTAGTTCTTGCCAGAAGAGAGTAAGGGCAGGTTACCACTTGTCCTTGTAAACCTATGTCCTCTCTCTGGCAGGGACAGGGATTGCTTTTCTGTCTGCTCAATAATCCTTCAGATTTGAGGGTGACATAGATAGCCTGTTCACACACAGGGCTAACCACACTTATCACATAAGACATAGAATTTATTGAGATAATGTAGACAAATTCTTAACCAGGCCAGTGTCCAGGTTGGATGTAGCCTGCAGTAAACCTAAGTATTCATTGTAAAGGAAATGCAAACAAGAAGGAAATTCTAGAGTTTTTTAAAGGACTTGGAACAAAGAAATAACTCGGTTGGTCGAGCACTTGTCACACAAGCGTGAGAACCTGAATTTGATCCCCAGAGCCCATGTAAGGAAGCCAGGCATAGGCCAGAGTAGGTGCACACATCTTTACCCCAGCACTCAGGAGGCAGAAGCAGAGGTAGGTAGATCTCTGTGTGTTCCAAGACAGCAAGAGCTACACTGTGAGACTATCTGGGAAAAAGGAGCTAGACACAGTGGTGAATGCTTGTAATCACCGAGTTGGGGAGACAAAAACGGGGTCACTTGAGCTTGCTAGCTGGCCGCCCCTGCCTGCCTAATGAACTGTAGGTCACTGGCAGATGCCAATTTTAAAAGTAAGGAAGATGACACCTGAAGAAAGACATCCTTTAGAAAGATGACCTTTAGCCTACACACACACACACACACACACACACACACACACACACACACACACACGAAATAAAGGAGTAATATAAACACTAGGGAATTTCTTTACCAGCTTTGCTTGACCACTTTGCTACCCCCAGCCTCCCTGACCACATCACAAAGTAGCATCCAATAAGAATCCATCCCTTAACTGGAGATCATTCTGAGCCTGTCCTGAACTCCACACTGACTTATGGCTTCTCATTAATACACTAATAAAAACACAAGTAATAGAATACTTAACGTTGATTTTTTTTTCTTAGTCTTGATTATCTGCCAAGTGCTAGAACCGTGCTCTGTACTGCAATCATACTATGCTTATTATAAACACAATTATTACAACTCAGATGGAGAAAGGATTCCTCCTGCCAGCAGGTATCACCCAGCCTCTTAATGAAGGGGACTGTCTTGTTTAGAGGCCGTTTACATAAAATATAAACCATAACATTCTTCCTCCTCCTCCTCCTCTCCTACTACTCCTCCCCCTCTCCTCCTCCTCCTCCTTCTCCTCCTTTCTACTGTTTCAAGTGTCTTCAAGTGTGGGGTAAAGACTGGGGCTCCCCCTGAGATCCTGAGGCCAGGAGCTACACCCTAGTGGTGAAGTAAGGAAAACTAGGAGCCTGGGTCAGAGGAGAGAAACAAAGGGCTCTCTTTTCTTAATCTGCCAGCTGACTGAGCCAGATACTTACAGCCAAGCATTGGACTGAGGTCAGGGACCCCAATGGAAGAGTTAGGGGAAAGATTGAAGGAGCTGAAGGGGATGGCAACCCCATAGGAAAACAGTGTCAACTAACCAGACCTCTCAGAGATCCCAGAGCTAAGCCACCAACCAAGAGAATACAAAGGCTAGTCAGAGGTCCCCAGCACATATTTCGAAAAGGACTGCCATGTCTGGCCTCAGTAGAAGAAGATGTGCCTAATCCTATAGAGATTTGATACCCCAGGGAAAGGGGATGCTGGGAGTGAGTACCCCCTAAGAGGCGAAAAGGGGAATGGGGTGAAGAACTCTGGGAGGGGGAGAGAAGACAATATTTGGGATGTAAATAAATAAAATAATTAATTTTTTAAAAAATAGTGTCTCTTTCAGTCACAGCCTGTCTTTATCTTAACAAGTAGAAGAGGCCACGATATTTATCTGGAACATGATCTTATTTAGGGTAAAGAAATAGGAAAACTTCCGCTCTTGATCACAGCTATTTTAAATATGAAGAAACAGTTGAGGTTCTGTGATATGCTTACTTTGGTTTTGTTTGTTTTTGATTTTTATTTATTGTATGTAGGTGAGTAGCTGTCTTCAGACACACCAGAAGAGGGCATCAGATCCCATTACAGATGGTTGTGAGCCACCGTGTGACTGCTGGGATTTGAACTCAGGTCCTCTGGAAGAGCAGTCAGTGCTCTTAACCACTGAGCTATCTCCCCAGCCCTTGTGATATGCTTACTTGAGACCAGGTAAACAGCAGAATCAAAATTTAAGCCAAGAGCTCCCTGACTTTTGTTACACTCTCTTCCCTGCACTCCTGACTCCTGCCCCCGCCCCCCACCCGCCTCGCCCACAGCACAACCTTCTTCCTCAGTTATCCAGGGACTCCTATCCCCGCTCCTGCTTAACTTCTACAGCCTCAAGAGAGCAGATCCCCTTTCCCAACCAAGCAGATACAGTCCTTTGACTGTGTCCGGGGCAAATGCAAATGAATATGCAAATGAACATGCAAATGATATGAATCCTTGCTGGATCTCCATTAATCCAGCCACACTTTCCACAGACATTTGCTAAAATTAGGCACAAGTGCATTTCCCTTCGAGTTGAGTCATAGTGAGATTCAAGAGAATATCTAAGTATATGAAAATAATACATTCAAATCAGTTATTAACCTAGGCTTGAGGTGTTTGGGGTACGTCCTTTAGCCTCCCAAGATTGCTACCAGGGGAAAACATAACCTTTCCAAAAAGAGTCTGGAATGGCATTGTGAAGAAGGAAATGTTAAGCTGGCTTGACCCTGATGGCATTTCTTTGGATCAAGTTTAATGAATTCTTTCTTAAAATAATTTTTTCTATTATTAAAGTAGTCCGTGTTCACTGCAGAATAATTGTAAAATAAAGAAAACTCCTAACTTGGTGAGAACCATTATTAATATTTTGGTATTTTCTACATGCAGTCTCTTTGCTTCATACATTTTTTTTACAGCTTTTGAACCCACAGCATATAAAAACTTATACAGAATGATTATTAACAAGAGCTCCTCTTTCACAAGTTACAAGTATAAATTGCAAAAAACAAAAAAAAAAAAAGAAAAAAGAAACTAGAGACCTGAAAATTAAAATTACCCAGAACATCAGCACTCAGAGAAAATTCATGGCAAACATCTTAAAATTTACCCCCAGAAGCCTTCTTGCTATATATTTTTACGATTGAGATCAAACTATAAACTAAATTTTAAATGAGAGTCAACGCTGAAACACTGGGGTTCTATGTGGAAGATGCTTCAAAGAAAGGCTCTGTGCCTGGTGAGCTGGCAACCAAGGTCATTAATATGAATTTTGAAGAAGCAGAAGATCATAGCTCAAGCTCTTCAGCGAAGAAAATGACTAATATATTGCTCTTTGCAAAATATGGAAGGAAAAATAATTCTTCTGTTTAGCCACTTTTTCCAGCACAGTACCCCCTGCCTATAAATACTTTTGATATGGTTCCCATTAATTTATTTGTTTGCTTTACATCCTGATTATATCACCCCTCTCCTTTCAGTCCCACACTCACACAGCCCCTCACCCCATCCCTCCTCCCTTCTCCTCTGAGAAGAGTGAGGCCCCACCTGGGTACCAACCCACCCTGGCACCTCAAGTCACTATAGGCTTAGGTACAGCCTCTCCCAATGAGGCCTGATAAGGCAGCCCAGGTAGGGGAACAGGATCCACAGGAAGGCAACAGACAGAGAGACAGCCCCTACTCCAGTTGTTGAGGAAACCACATGAAGACCAAGCTGCACATCCGCTACATATGCGTGGTGGCGGAGAATGGGAGAGGAGATTGCAAGGTAGAAGAACGGGGGGCTTGGTCCAATCTATGTTCTTCGGTTGGTGGTTTAGTCTCTGGGAGACCCCAAGGATCCAGGTTTGTTGACCCTGTTGGTCTTCCAATGGAGTCCCTATCCCCTCCAGGTTCCTCAATCCTTCCCCTAACTCTTCCACAAGACTTCCCAAGCTCCGTAGAACATTTGCCTTGAGTCCCTGCATCTGTTTTATTCAGCTGCTGGGTGGAGCCTCTCAGAGGATCGTTATGCTAGACTCCTGTCCGCAAACATAACAGAGTATATCATTAATATTGTCAGAGATTGGTTCTTACCCATGGGATGGGTCTCAAGTCGGGCCAGTCATTGGTTGGCCACTCCCTCAGTCACTTCAGGCTCTGTATCTCCCACTGTTAGGAGTCTCAGCCAGAGTCACCCTCATAGGCTCCCTTGAGCCTCCCCCATTCCAGGTGTCTGGCACTTCCTAGAGATGCCCCACCCACCCACTGCTGATTTCCATTCACTCTGCGGGCTTCTCACCCCTGGCTAGTTTTGTCCTTCTTAGTAAGTATTGCAGAATAACAGCAGTTGTTGTTTCAAGTGGTTTTCAGGCAGGGTGACAGCGGCCTTCCAAATTAGGGTGAGATGAATGTGCCAAAAAGAAAACAAACCCATCGCAGGCTACTGGAAGAAGAGCTAAGGCAAGAGATGAGGAGTGAGGGCCCACTTCCTCCCTTCCCAGCGTGCCTCTTCACGGACATGCCCAAAGCGCTCTGCTGCCTCCGTCTGTAGAGGACATGATTGCTTGTGAGTCTTCTTCCAAGTTCAGTGTTCCCACAGCCTTCTAGGGTCTAGCTCCTTCTACAAATATATCCTCTGTTTTTAATTGGGGTACATGACCATTATAGATGGATGAAGCAGCCGCTCACACCGTGAAACTCTATGGAAGTGGGACTGAAATTCTGGCCCAAGAATCCTTAGGGATACGCCACTCTGCAGTTAACTTATTGATTAAGTAAATTCAAAAGGAAGCCTTGCCACACCATGTACCCTACAGGGTCAGCCCGTTATAACTGTAATGCATATTCAGAATAGTCTGGGATTTAAAGAAGAGCCCAAGAGTTTTTAAACTTCTTTCTTGCCTCCTTCAAATATTAAAGGATATCCACAGAAACTCATTAAAACTCCCAGGAGTGCCTGTCTCTACTCCCCAAACATCCCTCCCACTCTCTTAATATCTACCATCACTAACAGCTGGATGCCCCAGTGGCCTCTTTCTTCTTGGGTCTCAAGAAACAAGCTGTTCGCACCCCACTCTCCCACTAGAAGCTCAGGGAGTTGACATTCTTTTGGCTTGGTTTTTTTTTTCCCCTCACAAGATACTTAGGTGTCCAATTCTTAATTGGGAAGAAGAAAAGAGTAGGCGAAGGAAAGCTGTGACTTTCATCCTATCACGTGATCCGGTACTCTCAGTAGAATGAGATGTTAGCAGAACATGAGGATTTGGAAATTCATATGGGCTGACAGCCCAGAGCATCACTACTTCAGCAACGTGGAAGGGTAAGATGCGTCCTTCCAAAACACATACATCCTCACGAATTCCAATACCTTTGCAGAAGGGTCTAGTCTAGGGGCATTGGAGAGCAAGCTTGTTTCACAGAGAAATCCAAGGACGTGTAATCACCTTGGAGACAAGCACTACTAGCCCCCTCAGTGTTCCCACACCTCTACCTCAACTGCCCCAGTCACTGCCATCAGCATCACCTGCATCATGGCCAGAGTGTAGGTTACGTACTGAAATTATTTAAAACGTGAAAATATAAGGCACAAAATGAGTTGCTGGTATATCAACATACTGCTGTGTGTTTTAGAGTCATTTATAGCTTTCGTTTCACATGGTTGAAATCATAAAAGGTATTCCCTCTCTCCCACCATCATCACTGGGCAAGACCAGTTCTCTGCCCTCAGAAGCTACTGTGTTTCAAACATTGTTACAGTAAAAGAAACAAAGCAATATAGACATAGTCAAGGTCTCCTTTTCCCCATTCTCCTTCCATGATCCCTCCAGGCAACCGTTATCGTGGATTTGATGCATGTGTCCAAGGCTTTTATAGCCTTTCCCTACATATGCATGTATTTATGAGCAAAGAGAGCATTCTTTCTATACTTTACATCAATAGAATCTACCTTTTAGTGCTGGGCTGTGCTGCCAGCTCATTCCTTTTAACTGGTGTATGGTGTTCTATTGTCTGACTATATTATATCTCATCATCCATGTGGCTCTTGACGGAAATTCTTCCTTTTCAACAACAGCAACAAGGCCATCCTGTTGGTGGTTTCCACGTTAAAATAACCTGGGCCCCATCTCTACCAGATGATTCCAGACTTTTAAAACAATATAGTCAAAGCCACATAGAGTACTCTGTGAAAGCTGATACACTAATTCTAAAGTTCATAGGGAGGAGAAAACAGATAGAAGGTGGCAAATACTTCCTGGGAAGAAACTCACAAAGAAACATTCTCGCCATTTTATAATCTGCATTTGCTCTTTTTTTTTCCACTTTGATGATCCCTAATGGGAGAGGAAGAATGAGCTTGAAGGGTTTGAGAGGGAGAAGATGGCTGTGTGTGCTTTGGGGGGACTCTGAAAGTGCATCGAGTCCAGGTAGTCTAGCCAATGGTGAGTTTCGGGTTCAGTGATCAACCTCGCCCCGGAAAAATACGGTGGAGAGCAACTGAAGAAGACATGTGGCCAGTGGTCTCCACACATGCATGCACATGCTTCTGAGCAAAGACAAAGACAGCCTCTCTCTTGCTAGACATTAGCAAGAAGTTGTAAGGTTCTGGTAGCCAGCTTGGGATCCAGGCTGGTCGTACCAACAATGATGGGAAACAGAGCAAAGACTCAGAGTGAAAAATAACAAGTCTGATCCCTTGTTCAGTTTCACCCTAAACCAATTATCCAGGCCAGTTTGGGGTCGGCTCTCTGATAATTGCACTCCAAAGATTCTTAGCTGGTTCCTTTTCTCTCTGGAACTTTCCAGCACAAAGCCTAGATCACAGTCCATACCAGCAGAGCTAACAGTTAACTTACGCGGCACCTAATGTATGCTAGGCACTGTTGTAAGCACTTCATTCATTTGGGGTTTTATTAAGTAGCACTACAGCCCTGTGAGCTACTTGGTGAGGAGGAGAGTTATGAGCCCATTTGTAAAATGGGAGAAGTAAAGTACTTTGGTTAAGTACGGTTGTCAAAGCTAACAGATGGCACAGCCTTGACTCAAATCCAATTGGACCCTCTCACTCCAGACTCTTGGCTCTTATGACGTTGGCTAGCAGTCCATCCTGGCTGTCCTGGGTCCCCTCATTAAGGAAATCCAGCACCACGTTGAAGTAAGGAGGCTGGGAGTGGGCCATGAATAGGAAATACTCAAAGGTTCATTTTCTATCATTTTTCAGGAGTCTGCAGGTACACATGTCAGTTTTCATGACTCCAAAATGCCAGTTGAAGATTTTCTCTCTCTCTCTCTCTCTCTCTCTCTCTCTCTCTCTCTCTCTCTCTCTCTCTCTCTCATATGCCACTGAATAAATGTCTTTTGCCAGGTCATTGCTCAGTTGCTGACAGCTGTTGTCTAGGCTAGGTCAATATTTTCATAATCCTGTGTGTCAAGATCACTGAAGAATAAATACTGAGGGTTTTCTCCATGTTCAAGCTCCTACTTTGATGTTAGAAACAAAGTCTAGAGTTTATATCCCTGCTGCCATATGTACAAAACACAAGAAGTATAATGTGTGATTTATTGATATAACTATGGCTGTCTTCTGGACCAGTGTACAGCCACCCACTCTCCACCTTCCCTTGCTGACGTGGCTGTGGAAACTCTGGCCAATGACACTTGGGTTTTTGTCTTTATCCCTCTGACAAATACTCCTTATCTCTCATTTTGAAAACTCCCCTTTCCATGGCGTTCGTGATGTTTTAAATTAGTGATGTTCCTGGAGAGGTGGCTCAGAGGTTAAGAGCGCTGTCTACTCTTCCAGAGGTCCGGAGTTCAACTCCCAGCAACCACATGGTGGCTCACAACCATCTGTAATGGGATCTGGTGCCCTCTTTTGGCCTGCAGGCATACATGCAGGCAGGATGCAGTATACATAATAAATGAATAAATCTCTTTAAACAATTAAAAAATAAACAAATTAGTGATGTTCCATCTAATGTGACTGAATAGAGGCATCATTTCCTTTATTACCTCATATACTCCTCTACTGTTTTTGTTTTTGTTTTGTTTTTTTATTTTTTCTTGGCTACTTCGACCATGGAAAGGACAAAATAGGCAAAAGAAAAAGAAAGAAAAATGAAGGCAGTTTCCCTGAGTTTAAAGATCAGTTACTGGAAGGTCATCATTTATGACAGCTGAATATAGGGTGAGAAGCTTGATTGTGGACATTATCAAAGCAGAACTATATGCATATACATATATATGCATATATGCATATGTACATATATTTACATATATACATATATACATACATATACATATACATATACATATACATATACATATACATATACATATACATATACATATACATATACATATATATATGTATGCTTTTTGAGGTAGTGATTCTCTGTGCAACCCTGACTATCCTAGAACTCACTCTGCAGACCAGGCTGACCTCGAACTCAGAGATCCGCCTGCTTCTGCCTCCCAAAAGCTGGGATTAAAGGCGTGTGCCACTACACCCAGCTGAGATTGTCAGGATTCTTGCCCTTAGAGTTCTCTGTCTGAACAACCACTCAATGAGAGGGGATGCTACTGCTAATGATCAGGTTCAAATGGTAACTGCTCCAAACACTGTGGAGCCCACCTCCTCCACTGTTACTAAGTCTGTAAATCGACATATAAGTTCCCCCGAAACATCAAAAAGAGAATAACGGTCCCACTCCTGTAGATGCAGCTGAGAAATCAGAGTTCCCATGCACTAGAGATGCTGGGGTGCCCATGCATGTTGCATCAACACCCACAATATCCAAGTTAGAGGAGGAACCAGGTGCCAATAAATAACGGGTGCATAATAAATGTAGTATAGCGCCATAAATGGAGATAGAGGTGATTGTGGTAAATACACAGCGAGGGTTCATTCAGCCATGAAGAAGAATGGAATTGCCATCCACAGAGAAATGGATGGAAACAGAGAGCATGATGGGACGTGGACCAAGCCAGACACAAAAGGACAAATACCATCTAATTTCACCACACCCAGATTTTTTTAAAAAAAAAAAAAATAATTTATTTTTTATTACATGTGCACTGGTGTTTTTCTGCATCTATGACTGCGTGAGAGTGTCAGATCCTCTGGAACTGGAGTTATGGACCGCTATGAGCCACCATGTGGGCGCTGGGAATCGAACTCAGCACCTCTGGAAGAGCAGCCAGTGCTCTCAACCACTGAGCCATCTCTCCAGGCCCAAACCTAGATTTCTTTTAACAAAGAGGCAGACACAAAGGTAGAAGAGGGGCCATTAGAGGGCAACAGGAAGACAGAGGAAGGACAATAATAGGGTGACTATGACCAAAACACATCAAGGCTGTGTATGAGATCTCAAAATTAAGCCTATTGTCTCATAAATTTATCATATTAATAAAAGTTCTTATGACTCAAATTTATCTAAGACAAAAATAACTCCGGTGCCTAGTAGAAATATTAGGTAAACAATATCATTTCTCCAAGTTTTATTTCTCTTTGACTTCCTGATCAAATTTAATTACGCATTAAGCGAGAAATATTTTTTTAAACCACCGTGCCGAATGAAAAGGCTATTCAGAAACTTTAACTAACTTACAAAGAAGTCTTCTTAAAGCCCAATGCTTTCACGGATAAATCAAGAGATTAGCGTGGGCGCCGATCCGTTATCCCTCCAAAGGCCGGTGCAGCTGGAAGGAAATGTTCAAGAACATGTACACGTCAGAGACGATCTTACACTACGGATGACTGGTGGCTAAGAGAGATTTTAGATCTTTCCAAACGATAAATCATTTTTTTTAAAGCTTCAGTGGCTAATACAAAGACAATTACAGTCTGGTTCTCCCCCTGTAGAAGTCGGCCTTCCCCGGACCAGCCACAGATGTATCAGCCCCATGCCTCTCATTGATTTTCTTGACATATCCTCACGAGTCCCTTACGCACCCTTCACAGTGCAAGCCTCGGAGAAAGAGGCTTTGTTTTGTTTTATGCAAAGCCTTTGACTCCTGTAATGTGCGGGTTCACACCTTTGGCGTCAGGTGAATGGCAAGCGCTCACCGTCAGAGGCTGTAACACATTCTGATAGGAAGTTTTACATCGGGTCCTGTTTTCCAAAAGCTGCTAAAATCATTAAACATATGACATTGCTGGATCAGTGGGGCTGTACGTCTCAGCTCTGTTTACTTAATTTTTGAAGTGGCTGGAAACGTGCCTTTAATGCGAAAGTCGAATCGCTGGCGTTCAGACTTCTCGTACTCGGAACAAAACTATCAGCTTCGGAAACGGAACGAGGTCTCGCTCCATCGTCATCGTCCTCCATTTTCTTGACATGTTCACCCCCCGTCTATCGGCGAACCAAATGTGATGTCAGGATCGGCTCCAAAACGCCGTCCGTAATTGCAAAGCTAACACCTGTATGAACAATAAAATTGCAAACAGGCAGAGCTCCATCGAAAAGAATCAAGGTGATTATTTTTTTAATGATTATATTTCTACGTGCCCGTGATGGCTTACAAGCACCAGCTTTCTGTAGAATGAATTTTAGTGCGTTTCTAAACCCGAGCACAGTGAAGGCAGAGGCAAGACTATAACATCAGCTTAATAATAAAGCAACTCGGGTAAGAGAAGGATGTCTTTCCAGTTAATCACATGGGAGTGGCGTGAAGAGTGACAAACTCTGGAGCTGCAGCACTCAGAAGTTGAGCAGACAGGACTCCAGCTATAGACCTTAGGATGTCGATGTTAGAGGCTACCTACCTACCTAGTAGTCTTGTTCTTTCACCCAGAGGCCAGGAAAGGGCGTAATTAGCATAGGACACCAGGGTCTACAAATTCTCCTTAATTTTTTCCCATTAATCTATTTATTCATTTTACACCCTGATCACACCCCCTCCTCCTCCCAGTCCCCCCACACACAGCCCTTCCCCCATCCCTCTTCCCGTTCTCCTCTGAGAATAAGGAGTGTTCCCCAGCACCCCCCTTAACCAACCAACCTTGGCACCTCAGGTCACTAAGGGACTAGGTGCATCCTCTCCCACTGAGACCAGACAAGGCAGCCCAGTTAAGGGAACAGGATCCATAGAGGAACAGGCAACAGAGTTAGGGACAGCCCCTGCTCCAGTTGCTGAGGGACCTGCATGAAGACCAAACTGCACATCTGGTAAAAATGAGCACAGAGGGGCGTTGTTGGGAGGGGCCTTAGGTCTAGCCCATGTAGGCTCTTTGGTTGGTGCTTCAGTCTCTGAGAGTCTCCAAGGGTCCAGATTAGTTGACTCTGTTAGCCTTCTTTTGGAATCCCCATTCCCTCCAGGTTCCTCAATCCTTCCCTGAACTTTTCCACAAGACTTCCCGAGCTCCATCTAATGTTTGTGCGTCTCTCTGCATCTGTTTCAGTCAGCTGCTGGATAGAGCCTCTCGGAGGACAGAGGCTCCTGTCTGCAAGCATAATAGCTTGTTATTAATAGCGTCAGGGATTGATTCTTGCCCAAGGGGTGTACCAAACTGCCATCTGGTAAAAATGTGCATAGAGGGGCGTTGTTGGGAGGGGCCTCAGGTCTAGCCCATATATGTTCTTTGGTTGGTGGTTCAGTCTCTGGGAGTCTCCAAGAGTCCAGATTAGTTGACTCTGGACCTTGATGTTTAAGTGGCTCAGATCCATCTCAACCTTTGTAAGAGCTCCCCCAAAAGCATCTTAGGATTCACAGACTTAGCCTCAACTGTTTTCTCTGCCCAGTGTCTGAGCCCCACAGCACAACTCTGGGTTTCAGACCCATCATCCTTCCTCAGCATCTCATTGCCTGCACTGCAACCGAGGAACTGTGTCCCGGTGCTCTGGGATGCAGCAGCAGGAACTCCAGCAAGAAGAAGGGCTTTATTAATCAACGGTATCTACCACTCGTCGGCTGCTCTTTACCCACTCCCAAAAATCGCATATCTAATTAGTCTTACTGTGCATATCGGAATAATGAAAGTCCAGGGACATAATTAACTTGCTTAAGGTCACGCCAATGCAAGCAGAATTTAAAGTTCCCAATATCTGGGGCTTCTTCACCACTGGCCTTACTGCCTGCTCTTCGCCACTGAGCCTACTGCCTGGTGTTCACTTCCTGAAGACGTTGGTCAGTCATTCAACACACACGGTTTGAATATTGTCTATGGGCCAGGCACACATTAGGGAAAGAACCAGATAGGAGATGAACAAACAAAGGAAGTATCTGGGACCCTGTAGACAAGTGAACCCCTAGTGAGGACGATGCTGAGCTTGCCTGTCAGGTGGCTTACCGAGACAGGTGCTAGCTAGGCTTCCTTCCAGAAATAATACTTTAGACCTGATCTGAAAAGGCCATCTGTCCAAGTTTCCGTAGGCTCGGATTGATTCGCCAATTACAAACGTTCCCTCCTGGATTTCCTTCCATTCCTGAGTGGCCCTCCCCAGCATGCTGTCTTGATTTAGGCCAATCATGGTTTCCTAACACAGGACAGTCGACAATTCTGTCCCCACTTGCTGTTTTTCCTCACATGCTTCTCCGTCTCTTCCTTTGCCCCTTTCTTCCCCGACTGCCACCTCAGGCTGGGGCTTGCCCTTTTTAAGCCATTTCTCCCACCAGTTCACTAAGCATCATTGCTCGTCTGTAGGTTTGGGGTTGCTTTTGTCAAGGTTTCTTTCTCCCATCAAGATTTTGTAGATAGAGTTCGAAGCCCTCTGCACCAATGGTCTGATCACCTGACACTAACCTTTTAGAGGTTATCCATCCTCCATTAGCTTCCTCTTGCCTCTGGCTTTCCAAGCCGGTGACTCAAGACAGGAAGGTTTGGGGTGGGAGGAACTTCTCTCTGGTTCTAATTTCTCATTTGAGCTTACACATTCTAGTGGGTTCGTTGAGCTTGGGGAAAATAGCAATCAGAGCAACCAAGTGTCCAAGAGATATAAACAAACCAAAAGAGTCAAGCCCCACACAGACGGGGAGACGGGCAGAATCGGATGATTTACTCATAGCAAGAAATTAAAAAGTCAAACAGGAAAGGGATGGTGATGTGTGAGAAGGGAGTGCTGACAGCTAAATTACCCTTCGGGCAAAAAGAGATAATCTCCTGCCTGAGCAAAAGGGCATCTGGGCCAGAGCTAGATTTTAAATCCTTGGAGCCCTGCACAGGCCTTTGGACTATTTCTCTCCACCCTGTATTCAGTTGTCAGCTCTTTCTCCGTCGCAATAAATGCTTGGACGTATCCAGCCAGGAGCTCTTCAGACGAAGAGCACATTTCCACAAACCAGGAAAAACATAAATATGTTAGAACCACCGCCTGTTTCGAGAATTCCATATGTTCGTTTTTTGGGGGGTTTTTTGGTTTTTTTTTAACCATGGCTGTCCACCTCTGGAGACCAGATCCCCATCTGAAAGACTGTTCAATTCATCCCAAGACCGGCTTTGCAAATCAATTACAAAATTCAAATTGCATTCTGTCGCTCACTCGTGCTGTGTAAGAAAAAAAAAGGGGGGGAGGGGGGTGCGGTGGGTTTTAATGACTCCAGAAACTTCCATCTGTGTGAAGGCTGAAACTAGCAAAATATTCATTTTCTTTCTTGGCAGCTGATTCTGGTAATTAAGGTAAAGTACTAATAACCCTGTTCGGAATGCAGGATAGGTTGTTCCCAAACATATTGAGAGGAATCATATTGAGCAGCTTGA
This sequence comes from Rattus rattus, assembly GCF_011064425.1. NCBI lineage: Eukaryota > Metazoa > Chordata > Mammalia > Rodentia > Muridae > Rattus > Rattus rattus. The sequence continues at coordinate 170,443,441 of NC_046154.1, read as the reverse complement.
AGTCCAGGCAGATCCTTCGAGAGAACTCTGCCAAAAACACAATCTCCAGCAAGGAAAACATAAGCCTAGAGAGACCAGAACCTAAAGCTTCCGGCGGGTGCCTTGCTTCATGCCGGCTTGTACTCTGCCCCACCTCAAAGCCGCTCCAGGTTGCCTCGACCTCTCTTAAAGCAGCCCTCTGAATGACCACACTTCCTGTTTAGAGCGGGGCGTGGTAAACCGAGGAGTGAAGGGTCAGATAATCCATCTGCTTATTTTTACAGACCATTCCATCTCTAGCTGTTATCAGCTCTACCATTGTCCTGGGCAGCAAGGGACAAAGAAGTGTGTCCCTGAGCTAATGAAACGGCACTTAGAAGAGCAGGTGACGGTGACATAGGGTGGCAGCTTCCTGATCCCTGCTCGTGAGCATTAGGTAACAGACTACGGTACAGAGCATGCCAGCTGCTTCCTTTCCCCCCAGAGGACAGACTTCCGGGTACCTGACCTGAGCTATATCCTCCAGGGAAGATGAGCTCAGCCTATGGGGGAAAGCAACCAATTTGGGAAGTCTAGACTCACTGAGCCCCTACAATGACAGCGATGACGCACCGAAGCCTTATTCAGACTCGCTCATTCGCGGTGAGTCACTACGTGATTTGCAAGATCCTCTACTTCAATGAAAATATTGAAAGCCCACTAATATTAGTCACAGTGAGAAGCTGTCCCTAAAACTGAGAGAGGAAATTACTTTGCAGTTTTAATTTCAGTCGATGCACTAAAACGACTATCTATCAAATGGCTCCCAGTGCCGCCTTTGGGACTAACATGAACAAAAAATGACATCTTCAAGTCATGCTGTTCTGCTCAGCAGGCTATTATCTGGGGTCTTGAATGGAGACATCTGCCCACATGTGCCATAGATTACGAAGGAAAGGGTGTGAGGCGTAGACTCCATTGACCCTGGTTTATGACTTCTCTTCTACCATTCCACTACCTATAAAACCAAGATGAATTGGCCATGAATTAGAATGTTGGGAACAAAGAGCTGGACAATGAAATAATGCCCAGGGAATGACTTCGTTCGCTGTGCAGTAGACCTTACACAAGAAGGGTCTGGAGCTACCCACTAGACTCAGAGCACTGACTCCCTACTGCCCCTCGATTCACGGTGCATCAACCTGGACCTCTACTATGATCCTTGGGAGTCATTTCTTCAAACTCCACCAGTCCAATGAAGTAAGCTCAATGAGGAGCTTCCCAAAGACCAGGAATCAGTAATGGGGTATGCTACAGAATCTCATTGCATCATTTCCTACTTTTAGCCATTAAGGGGGGAAGGGGACCATAGAACTGATGGGGAGATAGAAAACTGGGCAGTGATGGTATAGGGTGAAGGAAGGAGTCGTGTCTTCCCCCATTCATGAGTGTGTATGTGTTTGTGTACATGAGTTTGTTCATGCATGCCTGTTTGTGTACGTACATGTACATGTGTGTGTGCATGTGTGTGTGGTGTGTATTTGTGTGTGTGTGTTTGTGTGTGTGTGTTTGTGTGTGTGTGTGTGTGTGTATTTGTGTGCCCAAGCAGAAAGCAAAAGGAGGATGTTTAGAGTCTTGCTGTCTCACTTCTGACTCAATACCCAGTCTCTCACTAAACCTGGAACTTCCTGTTTTCAGCTAAGGTTGGCTGGTCAGCAAGTCCCTGTGATTCTTCTGTCCCTGCAGCCTCCTTCACAGTGCTACATTTGTAGGCATGCAAAAATCCACACCGAGCTTTTACATAGGTACTAAGGTTCAAAACTCGGGTCTTTGTGCTTGGGCAACAGGGTTCCTACCCACCTTCCCCAGCCTGTCTCCTCTTCTGAATGCTCCAGGTGTCTTGTCACTGAAAATTCCAGAGAGCTGGCATGCTCCACCATTCTCCTGGAGACAGGTTTATCCCTAAGGCAAGCATTTGTTCCATAGGAAGACTTCTATGCTGAACACACCCCTTTGTTGAGTTTTTCCATCTTTCATCATATCTGTGCGGACTTCCTTCCAGCCAGGATGTGCTGCCTTTCCAGTGGTCACAGGCAACAAATTCGTCAGTCTAAGATGGGCCCAGAAGGTGAGATAGCGTTGACCATTGACATAAAACACCTCATAGAAAACAAACTGTGGTCTCAAGAAGACAGCAAGCGTGAGTGTCAAACCCATTTCTAAATGATAAGACTACACATGTTCAATGTATCTGTCTGTTAGGGTTTCCATTGCTGTGAAGAGACACCGTGACCAAAGCAACTCTTACAAAGGACAACATTTAACTGGACCTGACTGACTTACACTTTCAGAGGTTCAGTCCATTATCATCATTGCAGGAAGCATGGTAATGTGCAGGCAGATGTGGTACTGGAGGAGCCAAGAGTTCTACATCTTTTTTTTTTTAAGATTTATTTATTTATTATACGTAAGTACACTGTCTCTGTCTTCAGGCACACCAGAAGAGGGCATCGGATCCCATTACAGATGGTTGTGAGCCACCATGTGGTTGCTGGGATTTGAACTCAGGACCTCTGGAAGAGCAGTTGGTGCTCTTAATCACTGAGCCATCTCTCCAGTCCAAGAGTTCTACATCTTTATTAAAAGGAAGCTAGACACTTCCAGGCAGCTAGAAGAAAGATCTCAAAACCTCCTACCACAGAGACACACTTCCTCCCACAAAGCCACACCCACTCCAACAAGGCCACACCTCCTCTATCAAGGCCACACCTCCAAATAATGCCACTCCCTAGACCAAACATATCCAAACCACCACAGTATCCATTTCTCATCCAGTTTCATTCGTTTTTTTTTTTTTCACTTAATTCTCATTGAAATTTCCAATTATGAGGAAGAGGAGGTTTGCCTTTTATATCCCTTGACATGGTTATTCTAAAGGTTCTATGCATGGATTAACAGAAGGAGCTGAGGAAAGAGGGTTTGAAATGAAGAAGGAGTGATGCATTCTTGACTTTAAGTGTGGAGCAGTCAGTCCATAAACGGGAACATGGAAAGCAGATCAATAGGTAAAGTACCACACTGAAACTAATACTCCATGTGTATTCGTGGCGAAGGACAAATGACATGCTAATGATTAAAAGACAAAGAGCCATAATGAATAAACAGGGTCTCCCTTGCCCCTTCTAGTATTCGAGAATACAGTAGAAAGAAGCCTTATAGGAAACAAAAAGGGAACACACACACACAACACATGCACGCGCACACGTGCACATACACATGCATGCATGTACAGGTGCACACACACACATACATGCATACACATGAATGCATGAATGTGTGCTCTCACACACCCGTGCACACATAAGCACACACACTCAGCACTTCTAGATGGAAGGTTTAATTTGAAAGTACACTGCTGTTAGCTAAATGATCCTACAAGCACCAGCCACACATCTCCCCCCTCTCTCCCTTTGGTTAAATGTTTTGAAATGAGTTTCACACAGGGTTGGCTCAAATGGCAGCTCTTCATTTCACCTTGTTTCTGCAGATGCCATTTGTGCAAATGTTTTACGGTCCCGTTAATTACCTACACCGAGAGGTGAGTCTATTGTTTCTAGAGAAGTGCTTATGAATGTAAATATTCTGAGGCAGGAGATTGCTCCAGCAAAGCAAAGCAGGAGTGTTTCCTATAGGAATGGATGTGGGCATTTAAAGAGAGGCGTGGCCGTTAGTAATGTATCACTAGGATATTTCTAGGCACAGTTCTAAGCATAGAATAACCGAGGCAGACTGCCCTGTCTTTGATGCAGCAGGGAGTTTGGGAGACTCATGCTCTGGCATTTACAGGTCTCCTGCGTCTCTGACTCTCAGTGTCCCCATCTCTGAGAAGATATAACAATGGCTGTCTCTAAGAGAATGGGATTAGATTCCTCATGACGATAAACATGTAGTCGATTCCTGTGGATGATGGCGAGTTGGGAATTCTCTCCCAGTGATGGAAGATCAGGAGTTGAAGTCCTACAGCCTTACTCCCAATAAACATTCTCTGACTCTCTCAGTCATCAACTGTGCTACTTCCGGTGAGCTAATTAAACTCTCTGTGAACTAGTGTCTGAGTTTATAAGAGTGCTTGATGATGGTATATATTTCCGAGTATTATGGAGACAGACAGATTAACCCATGACACCGGCTTAAAACAGAATTTTCTCAAATGGATGATACACATTGGAACCGACAAGTATGTTTGTCCTGGGGACAATCACATATGCACCTTTGTGACTTGATAGCATGGGACTAACACTGACTTCCCTGTTTGCTTTCAGTCATCCCAACCTGGCCAGGGTCCTTTCCATTTCTACGGGGGGGGGGGGATCCTCAAAACAATTAAGGAAATAAAATGCCTTAATTATGAACAAAAAGGAAATTTTTGCCTCTTCTGTGTCAATAAAAAAAAGATTATTTTCCCCCCTGGGGAAAATGCTCTCAGTACTCCTGGAGAGTCTGGGCTCAGCATGAGCGCCTTGGCTCTCGCTAAGGAGAGAGATATGTGTGCACTTCGGTGACTCTGACACGTGCAAAGCAACTCAATATTTTGACACACACTGGGGTCCCACTTCAGGGTGCTCTCAGTTGGTGCCAGAGAAGACAGTCTCTCCAGCTGCGGCAACCACAGCACTCCTTGGCATGGCAACCCGGCCCCTAACGACCCGGCCTTGCTCTGAGAGTGATGTCTCCATTCCAATGGAGGAGCGAAGCCTGAACCTGACGATCCATCCAATCGAATCCAAATCGTGGCTCCATGATTTCAAACAGCACGACACAGGAGGAGATGTTTACTCCCTATGAGATTTAGCCTCATTGCCATCCCAACAAGTTGCTTCCCTCAGCAGGAGTAGTGAAGAATTCAGAGAGGAGAGAGGAGAGAGAGAGAGAGAGAGAGAGAGAGAGAGAGAGAGAGAGAGAGAGAGAGAGAGAGAGAGAGGAAGTAATAAGGCATTTGCCAGTAGCTGGCACAGGGATATTGCGGCTATGATTTTTCAGACGTCAGCACTAATGTATCTGGAACATTCTACACGTGACTTGCTCAAGAGCAGACAAGAAGTAGAGGTTCCTGCAAAGACCTTGCTTTACATCTTATCTCCAGCTTGGTGGAGTGCAGAGGCAACTGGTTCTTTTAGTGTCGCGTGGCCTCGTGTTTTCAGATCCCCAGTCCTGCTACAGGGCACCAGCCCTCCTTAGCACAGCTCACAAGCCTCTTTGCTTGCAAACTGGCCCAGTTTTCTTAGCTTAGAAGGTTGCTGACGTGTCAAGACGTAGCCAACACAGATCACTATTCTGACCTTTCTCAGCACGCCCCCTAGAGGCGCAGGCCCATGGGACACAGGGCCATGCTTCTAAGGCCGCAAAAAGCATCTCTTGAGAAATTTGCCCCTGACAAGAAGGCGGATGTCACGTATTCTGAAGGAAAGGGAATTGATAGGAACTTTTGGGTTCTACTTTCAATTTCTTTTCTTTCTGTCTTTCTTTTTTAAGGAACACACTTTGCAGTCCAGGTCCTTTACTTCATTTTTGTCCATTAGGCTGTGAGTCCATATGGGATGAGCTCCAACAGCTCGGGCTCTTTTCCGTTAGTCCTCACAAAGCGCATTTCTCCAGGTGGCGCAGGCTGACGCTCAGCGGAACCCAGGTGCCCTTCTCTTTGGCTTCCTCTTTTTTCCGATCATTCTCCTTCACCCGCTTCAGCAAGCTGCCTCTGCTCTTCGAGTGCTTGATGTCCTCAATCCGCACATTGGTCCTCTTGGCCAGAATCTTGCCCTTAACCTGCTTGTTAACAATGATGCCCACGGCATGCTGGGTGACTTGGCAGACTCTTCCGGGTTTGCCGTGGTAACACTTATGGGGCATTCCTTTTGAACGGTGCCCATTCCCTTGATGTCTACAATGTCACCCTTCTTGTAGATTCCCATGTATGTGGCCAAAGGAACAACTCCATGTTTCCTAAAGACATAGAGAACATAGACTGAGTGCCCTCCTCTTTCCCTTTGTGTTCGTCATTTTGGTGAGTGACTGCAAGATGACCACCTCAGCCCTATTTTCTTTCTTTCTTTTTTTCAGAGCTGAGGACCGAACCCAGGGCCTTGAGCGCTCTACCACTGAGCTAAATCCCCAACTGCCTACTTTCAATCTCTCACTAGAAAGTGCAAAGGCTTCGGCGGCTTTTGCATATCAGAAATTGAAACAAGGAGATGCTCCTGAAAGCATACAGCCTGGGTTGCCATGGATATTCCACCAGTCACCACTACATGACCTTCCACAGACTTCTTGAATGCCCTGAGCCTGTTTCTTCATCTTTAGAACGGGATGATGGTCAGACCTCATTATTCCATTGTTAGGAATCGCAAATGAGCAGATGTATATATACTTGGTACAGAGCATGTAGTGCTATGATCTTAATAAACTGAGAGTTTTTCCCCCACCTCCAGCCCTGCCCCTACCCCTAGCAATGGGCAAAGAGACACCTTGTGGGCGGTATTCTTCATATATCAGTCAGGCACAGAGCAGATGGCAGGCAACCCTTTGCTCATCGTAACTTGATGCCTGGCTTGGTAGACAAAGCTGTCTTACGCCCAGGTCTCATAAAAATCAAATCCAGGCTGTGCAGGGCAAGAGGAAGAAGACAGACCAAGACCTAAGGACCATCCTTCCCTTCCTCCCTCCAGAGTGTAGCACAAGCCGGCCATAGATACTCACTGTGCCATCCCTCGAAGCATGGATGGAGAATGTTGCCCAGAGGCCAGCCTGCAGCAGGAGCCATCACAGTGTATGTGGTGGTCAGATGGGAGAGAAGGAGAAATGGAATAGCTTGAGCCCTGTGAAGAGAGGTGGAACTAGAGACTCAGAGGTAGAGAGGAGTAGTCTGTTATGAGTGGCCAGCCCTACCACCTGGGACCACCGTGAGGCCCCAGCATGAGCCGCCACTGAGAACTATGTCTGAGTCTGTGGCAGGGGTGGTTGTCAATGTCTACAGCTCATATTATCACTAGAGAACATGGGGATGTCCCTGGTCAGTTGGGGTAGCCACTGGAAACCAGGTGGCTATAGAGGGGTAGTGCATAACTGGCCCCACTCCTCACTGGCTGCTGACATCTGGAGAGCTGGCACCACCCCTCAGTGCTGCTGCACTCTGGGGCCTTGTGTCTCACTCAGGCAGCATAATAGTACTAACCCTGGTGGAGCGGGAGTGGGTAAGCCAGACCCGAGGACAGAGTGAAAGAAAGCTGGCCCTGTCACTCATCTACCATGAGGTAGCATGGGTACGGGAGGGGGGGATGACACCCTTCCCTACCCTCCTCATTCCTCACCACCTGTGGCAATCTGGAGACCTGGCCCTGAGGTCATAAGAGTGGGTGAGTTGACCCTGTCCCTCACCAGCTATACGACTTAGGAAAGCAAGCCCTGCATCTTACCTGGGCAGCAAATGGCCCTGGAGGGACGGGTTATGCAGGTGAATTGGCCCAGAGGGTGAGGTGGCATGGGCGACGCCCTGCCCCTCTCCCCTTGTCACCTGCAATACCCAGAAGAGCTGACCCTGGGGTCATGAGAGCAGGAGAGCTATCCCTGCCCGTCACTGGCTGTAGCATTCAGAAGAGTGGCCTCTCACCTGTGAAGCTGGCCCAGATGGTAAAGGCTCAGGAGAGTCAACCCTGAGGGTGTGGAAGCAGGAGAGCTAGCCCAGCCCCTCACAGGATGCAGCACTTAGGAGAGTGGGCCCTGAACCTTGACTAGGGAGCACAGTGGAGCTGGATCTGGACATGTAGTTACAGGTAAGATTTCCATTGCTCTGCCCCCAAAGGCATAAAAGCACAAATGCAGGAAAACTGACCCTGTCAAACCAGACCGATGACTCATTGCAATGAACATTTGCAAGTGAAGATGTGTGGACAGAGGGATATGCTGGGATATACTACAGGTGTTTTCTATGCTTTGGATTTTGTCACTGTGTGTGTGTGTGTGTGTGTGTGTGTGTATTTTATTGGGGTGGGGGTTTGCAAGGGTGAAGGGCAGATATGAGGAGATGGGGAAATGAGGAGCACTGGGGTACATGATGTGAAACTCACAAAGAATCAATAAAAAGTTTAAAAAGATGTAAGATCTTGTTACTATTGCGATTGCTACTAATGTTATTGCTGCACATTGCTACTCCTTCTGGGAAAGACGGTAAGTAATGGGCTACCCTCATCCCCTGACCTTGTGAGGTTTACATAAGGATGTTGAGAACTCTGAATACAGCAAGAATGGCCATTGCAATGAAGGAGATGGCTCAGCTTGCTACATCCTTAGCAAACTGGAGACTCCAGGTGGAATATTGCATGGCTGTGGTACTCTAAGGACTGACGACCAACTTCTGTAGCATTCTACATGGAAAATGGACCTGAAAAAGGTCAGCCATACCCGCTCATTGCACCTTTACCATGCTTTAGAGCTGTTTACTCCGCATAGTTTGCATCTAATTAGTGGCACGGTAATGTCCGACACGAACTCAAACTGCCAGGGTTCTAATTCACGTTCTACCACTGGCCAGATGTCTGGTCCCAGTCAGGTTTTCTACCCCTTCCTCATCTCTCTACAAATTAGTAGATATTCATAAACTACGTAGAACATTTTCCACATGGTAAACACTCAACATGTAGCAGTCCTAGCTAGTTGGTTTAAAAGTCTTGAATTCCATTGTTTGGTTCACTTCTTTCTGTATGTGTGTGCACACACTCGTGCCATAGTGTATGTGTGCACACACTCATGCTGTAGTGCATGTGTGCACACACTCATACTGTAGTGAAAGTGTGAGGATCAATCCAAGAACAACTTGCCAGAGTCGGTTCTTTCCTTCCATTGTGTGAGTCTCAGGGACTGAACTCAGATAATAAGTACCTTTATCTGTTGAGCCATATCATTGGCCCCCTCTCAAACTTCTAAGTAGTCCTACAGATAAGGTAGTTATCTGTACTGATGAGAAAACTGGGGCTACAAGGAATAAAGTAATAATTTTCAAAGCAAAGCAAGAGTTTGCTCCATATTTACAATTCTTTCCCCTCCTGCCAGTAGACTATCTGTAAAAAGAATATGTGTGTGTATGTGTGTATATGTGTGTGTTAGTGTATATGTGTGTGTTAGTGTATATGTATGTGTGTATATGTGTGTATGTGTATATGTATGTTTGTGTATGTGTTACATGTGTGTATGTGTGTGTATATGTGTCTGTATATGTGTGTCTGTGTATGTGTCTATGTATGTGTGTGTGGGTGTGTTCTCTCTACAAAGTTAACACATAAACAGTACAGATTAAAATGTTTCCTGAAAACAGGGTATTGTGACACAGAACTTAGTAAAGTAGCAAAAGAAGCCAGAGGTTTTAATTAAAAAGATAAATAAATAACAAAGCAGCTAGCTTAGAATGAGAGCAATTAAGAGTATTTTCCTGCATAAGTAAGTCTTTAAAGATTTGGTTAGAACACCATAGTTTACACCAACTTAAAACAAAATGGCCACTCTAGCAACAGCACAAGCTTATGTGCGGAACTGTAACCACCAAGTACTGTTAACCGGCCAATTTCAAGAGTAAGGCAAAGAGGCACGACCCTTAGGGGGCTACACATATTAATGCAGTTACAGATAAGGAAAGACTGCAATTACTCAAACATACACATTTATCTAAAACTTACCTTTTGACCTATTTTTGAGACTCTGGTGAAGTGCCCAACGCCCAATCCCCTGTCTTAACTATTTTAAAGTAGAGCTCAGCAGCACAGCACACATTCGTCTGCGTGGCCATCTCTACCATCCATTTCCAGAGCCCCTCCCAGCATGCCAAACAGAAGTTCTGTACCCATGAGACATTAGCTCCACCCTCCACCATGGATTACGTCAAATCAAATCAGCTCCTGAGCTGCGATTCTATTCTCTCACCTATGTGGTTACTGTTCTTGGAGGAATTCAGCTTTGTTTACTCCGAACACATGAAGACTATAAGGCTCTGCCATTGTTTTTACATCTCCAAACGCAATTCTGACTTCAGAACATCAAAAAACAGAGTGAAGTCATTTGTAAACCTAATTTTTTTTTAAAGATTCCTTTACTTTTTATGTGAGAACACTGTAGCTGTCTTCAGACACACCAGAAGAGGGCATCAGTTCCCATTACAGATGGTTGTGAGCCACCATGCGGTTGCTGGGAATTGAACTCAGGACCTCTGGAAGAGCAGTCAGTGTTCCTAACCACTGACCTATCTCTCCAGCCCCTCGTTTGTAAATCTAAGCAAGAGATCACAAGGACAGAAGTTTCTAGAATCCATCTTATTCATTGAATAAGCTGTTCCTTTAGTTTGATCATGGAAAGTCAGTCCTGTCTCCATTGAAACAGGGGATGGGAAGTTTTGTGCATACAAAACCCTTTGTTTGACTCCCTGTTTGGTTTGGTTTGGTCTTGGTTTAGTTTTCTTGTTTGTGTTTTTTGTTTGTTTGTTTTTGTTTTCAGTGAGAATAAGCTAGCCACCCCAACCCACTCCCATAATTGTGCCTTTAGTTGCATTTGCCCCAAGAGGCCGAATAGTCTAGCTGCTGTCAGAGCCTCAAAGTCACTTCCTAACATCAGCCCAACAGATAACAAACCACAAAGAGTCTATTCTTTGCAGATAACAATGAGTTTCTCAGCTCAGGCTTTTTTGATGGGTAAGGACTGATATTTAGAATAAAAGCCCTTATTACTGCTAGTCAAAGAAAAGACACATTTCTAAAAGCAAAATTTATCAGGAGTTTTCTACAGGACAAACAGCATGACCTGGGGCTTTGCGTCTTTAAGGACAATGGATGTTGTGACGGGACTCTCTGATTGCTCCCTTGCCCGTGGTCCTTACTACAGACTCCAGCCCACTGTGGAGGTGCTGATGAAAACAGTCAATCACCCCGAATTTATTTGGCACCATCAGTACCCGCGGGTGTCATTTCCCATTGTTTCAGAGCTTTGGTGGTCCTGCTGCTTTGCCTGCTAATGACATTAAGAGGAGTATGTGTCTCTAATATTAGCAGTGGCCATTTTTAGCAAACACAGTTGGTCCAGAGAGCTCCAGACTCACTCACCAACACACAAAGAGGCCTTTACAGAACAAACTGCTCTTCCTACCTCTACTGGCAATGGAGTAGAAATGTCTTCTGGGGGAAAGGGGTGAGCATATACACACGCATGCACAATCAATCACACTTCATCTGCTGTCTGTTGATTTCCCATGGACCCCTGATTTTTTACCTTTCCTTAGGCAGCCAGGCAAGGGTTCAGAGCCTCCTGCCTCACTTGCCCTGGTGAAATCAACGACCACAAGCTCTGACCACACTAACTTTTGTCCATCCATTAGCCTCAAAGCCCTGGTGAAAATAAAAACCCCAGCATTGTCCTGGCCCAGAAATGCTCACTTAGTGAAGTGTTCGCTTTAATGACACCATAATGCCATGCCCCTCACTGGGATGTTTTATTGTGAGGCTTAATCAAAGGCTCAGAGAAATAAAGATCTCTATCTTAGAATGCAGGTGTTCCTGGGGACAGGGAAGCAGTGTACAGGAGTGGGGAGGCCATGCATGAAGTTTGAGCCTCCCAGGTCCTAGGGTTGTTTGTGAGTCTAGAGGTTTTTCTGTCTCTGTGTAACTGGTAAAAAATTATGTGTGTTATGTATGAGACAGGGGAGGGGACTTTGCCAAGGAGCTTTTGGTGACGGGTCTGAGGTCAAGCATGTATGTGGTATATGTATGATTGTGTGTGTGTATGGGAGCACAGAGGGATTCTGTGTGAATGCGGTGTATATATGTTGCATGTGCACCCTACCTCAGTCTGCACATGTGATATGGGTTATACATGTGTAATATGTGATACATATTCCAGCAGATTTCTGTGTGCTGTATGTGTGCATATAGGGGGACATAACAGGATGTGTATATGATGTGTACATTCATGCACTCTCTTTCGTTTGTTGCTTTGTTTTGAGGCAGTCTCATGAAGCTGAGGCTGGCCTTAAACTCCTCATCCTTATGCCTTCCCATGCCAAGTACAGAGATTAGTAAGTGTGCCACCATGGCAAGCCTATTTCTGTTTTCTCTTATGTGTTGTATGGGTACATGTGACATATATCCATGCACATGCTCTATATGTTCACTTTCAGTGCGTGCCATATATGCACACATATGTAGTATGTCTCCATGTAGCATGTGTGTGCTTCTAGTGTGTATGTGTATGCATGGACATGTGTACATATGCCTACATAGGGGCAGCTCACATATTTACAAAACCGTAGGTTTTTCTATGGAATTCAGAGATGAAGCATGCTAGAGCATGTACATGCATGTTAGAGCACATGCACATGCTACGTGCTATAAAGAACCAGTGCCCTGCAGATACCGAGGAATGATTGAACACATGCCCAATAGAATTCTTTATACATCCTGGATTCAAATGCATGCATTGTATGGAAGTGTCATTTGATGGGTGCATATACCCATTTGGGTCCTGTGGTCATATACATTGGAGGGGGGGGACAATAACCACAGCTATTTAAGAGGAGAAGCACCCAAAGCACAGAGGTTGTGAAAATCTTGAAAATCATTCTCATTGGTATTGTTTTTTGAAAAGGAAAAAAAAGAAAAAGAAAGGAAGAAAGGTCTGGAGAATCTGAAATTCGGGATTTTTCCCTTGATGTGAATGGTGTGACCTTCAGACTGGAGTAGTCATGTGTCTTCCCTTAAAGGTTCTGGATATAATGAGGAGCTAGGCTAAACTGCACAGAGCTGAAGTGATCTAGTCTGCTTACACGCAGGCTCTGTTGAAGAACTTGCCAGAGTTGAGTTACCAACTAAATGGCCAAGTTTCCACCCCCTACAGCTCCAAAGGGCAGAGCAACCTGCTGAGTTTCTGACACAGGGGGCGGGCTGCTGGCAAATAGAGAAGGCTGGACTTACATGCACAATGACTTTCTCCTCAGCCAGGGTAGAAAGCAAGGAAAACAGCCGGGGCTTTCTACCTAACTTTTTCATTCTCCAAAAAAGGAAGAAGCTCCCCTCTCATTGATCAAGGTAGAAAAAGAGAGGGGAAGATGGAGAGACAGAAATGAGGGAAGAAAAAGGAGAGGGGAGGGAGGTTATGTCTTCTAAAGTTCCAAAGATTGTGCTCTGTCAGCACACTAGACTTCAGTATCCAGCCTGTGGTCAACCAGAAATATATGCAAAGTGCTCATGGTCAGTGGTTAGGCAGGAGTCAGAAGTTAGGTGAGAGTCAGGGGTCAGTCAGGAGTCAGGGGTCAGTCAGGAGTCAGGGGTCAGGCAGGAGTCAGGGGTTTGGCAGGAGTCAGGGGTTAGGTGAGAGTCAGGGGTCAGTCAGGAGTCAGGGGTCAGGCAGGAATTAGGGATTAGGTAGGAATTAGTGTTTACTCAGAAGCCAGTGGTTACCCAAGAGGCCCCTTTGAGGCTGTGTCTCCAGAACCAGTCACCACACTTTAAACTTCTCCCTGAAACCGTTGTGGAGCAATTTAACTCCAAATTGGCAACACTGGGTCATTACATACTCCTGGGCTGCCAGGGGTGGTGCACGCCTTTAATCCTAGCACTCCAGAGGCAGAGGCAGGTGGATCTCTGTGAGTTTGAGGCCAGCCTGGTCTAAACAGTGAGTCCAGCCATGGCTACACAAAGAAACCTTGGGAAAAAACAAAAAACAAAAAAACAAAACCTCCTGTGCTGTAACAGAGGCCACAAATTTCACTCCTAATTCTAGTCTCAGCTTTAATTGTATCAGTCAATAGCAAAAGAAGTCCATTTCCTTTTCCTTAAATGTGTTCATAGCATTAAACTGGCCTCCCCCAGCCCTGACTATTTCTGCTGCAATAGAGAACCCCTGTGATCTGTACTTCTGGCTGAAAGGTAGGAGAAGTCCACGTTTCCTGCCTGGGCCGTTTACATCACGATCTTCCTTCAAACCTCCTGTTCTATCGTGCCATCAGGAACCCTACAGATGTCCAGGGCAGTCACTGAACCAGCCTCTCTCCATGGTGAGAGTTCTAAACTTCAGTAGAACGGCAGGGAGCCTGCTTGACACTAGTCCAGACCTATATTCTACCTACCCAAGTCCAAAGGCTACGATTCCAACAGGTGATGCAGAACTTTTAACTTTTCAACACCGTAAAAAGGTTAGGGGATCACCGTCATGTACGTAACGTACGTGGTCCGGCATTGACTGCTGCCACCATGTGTCACGTGACTGAATTAACTCCTTTCAATAGGCTTGCCTCTCTGAACCGACTCCCCTCACCCACGTGACCGTCACGGTCCTTGAGAAGACACAGTGAGAACTTGGACCCGTATCTGTCTGCCCTCCTGGAAACTTCTCAAGGTTAGAGACTTCTTTTGTGTGTGCCTTTATAAAGTCTGGCTTCGCGTGTTCTGTCACATTTAATCCTCACAACAAACAATAATTATCTCCATTTTAAGTCTGAGAGAAACGAGGACTGGAATGATTGAGAAACTTGTCCCGTCTGCACAAGGCAAACAGCAGAGCTAGTCTTCCCACTCATGTGACTCAAATCCAAGGCCAGGTCACCTCATTATGCAGGGAGCAAGGAACCTGAGCTATCCCTGTATTAGCTTCGGCCTAATGCCTCACGGCATATACGTGAAATAAAGGGGGAAATTTATGAGGTAACTGTGTGATAAATAAGGGGTTCTGGCTTCCTGTAAATTCAATCTGTGTTCCACCTGGAGACCATCCTACCCCCAGAGAATGACTGCGGTGGTCTAACTTTTTCATAAAAATAATCACTAAATGTACTGGCTTCTTGCTTCGTAGAAGGCACATGCTCGGTTGAAGAAGGAAGATTGTGGTTTGTATCCCGGAGAGGTTCTCACACGGGTCCCGGGGGAAGATGTTCACCGCGGCATTGTTCGTAGTGGCAGGAAATTAAAGAATCATTACAGCAGGAGAGGCGGAATGAGATAGATGTTAACCCCAGGGATAAGGCAATCAGAAGGATGGATGGTAAGCAGACAGAGAAGCATGGGCACTTATCAGAGGCGAGGTGCTGAGTGCAAAAGAAAGAAAGAAAACGATACTTGGCATGGTGGAGCTGTGTCATACCCTCAGCAGAGACCGAAAATGCAAACACGGCAGCGTGGGTCGTGTGGTGACTAAATGACATGAGTTTGACAAGGCAAGGTGGTTCATATCTGTAATCTACAACTCTGGAAGCTGATGCAGGAGAATTAGTATAAGTTTAAGGGTAGCCTGGGCTATAACAGTGAGTTCTAGGTCAGCCTGGGCTACAGAGTGAGACCTAGTCACAAAAAACAAAGGGGGAGGGGGAGGGGGAGAAGGAGGAAGAGGAAGAAGAGAAGGAGGAGGAGGAAGAAGAAGAGGAGAAAGAGAGGAAGAGGAGGAGGAAGAAGAAAGGAAGAGGAGGAGGAAGAGGAGGAGGAAGAGGAGGAGGAGGAAGAGGAGGAGGAGGAAGAGGAGGAGGAGGAAGAGGAGGAGGAGGAAGAGGAGGAGGAGGAAGAGAGGAAGAGGAAGAGAGGAAGAGGAGGAGGAGGAAATCAACAATACAATAAAAGCATTATGCTAAGAATTGGACTGCCTGAGTTCAAATCCTACACTGTTGCCTGAAAGCTATGTGACCTTCGCCAAGCTACTTAACCTTTCAACGTCTCAGTGCTTTCCTCATATAAATGGAAATAATAAAGATAAAAAACTCATAAAGATGTGAGAACTAAACCATTTCACATAATCAGCAACGAGACCTAGCATATAAAAATAACTAGACCTATGTACAAGTATTATATAATATTACATATTATAGAAAGATACGTGAGGGAAAGACATAATAAATAATTAGTATGACTACTTAGAAGGAATAGGAATGAGAATGTAACCTTAGAAAGAATAAATGATAAACAAGAGGAAAATTGCAGAGAGCAGTAATAATTTTATTATAAATTCGGGAGTATGCTTAATTCGATCCTCTTTGATTGGTGGCGTTGTTTTCAAAACACTATACTGTGTATCTTCGGAGGCTTGGTTCCTCACAATCTGTTGCTCTCTGTACTGTGTCTGGTTGTGATTTTTCTGTAGTAGTCTTCATTTGCTGTAAAGAAAGGCTTCGTTGATGAGTGGGGTACCTACACCTATCTATGGGCATAAGGATAAAATTTAGGAATTATGCGAGTCTAGCAGAGAGCTAGTACTAGAGGGTAGAACATTCTTCTCTAAGGTCATGACCCCACTAGCACTAGGAAGCTGGCCAGGTTTTCAGTACCAGGCATGATTTCACCTCCCGCTGGGTGGGCCTTAAATCCAATGAGACCCCTTTTGCGTGCCACTGACGTGTGAGTGCCATTATTCTACATTTATGCCTGTTATGCCATATTGTTGGTAACTATCGTGGTTCATAGGAAACAGTTGTGTTGGACTGTCTAATTGCTTTCCTCCCTTGGCAGCTTACATTGTATGGCCTAAAATCATGGAAGCTAGTCCACAGAAAAGAGTCTTTCACATCAAACTCAGTTAAAATCACCTGAGTCCTGTGCCCCAAATAAATAGTATCTTCAGCAAGGCCTCAAGGCCAAAAGGCAAGTAAGGGCTAAATTGATCATCTATGTTGTTTTCTAAGTCACCTGACTACCCTGACCAACCATGCAAAGGGTTTCATGTGCCTGGTACTATAGGTTTTGTTAGTCTATAGTTCTTATGGGATGCATTGAGATCCAAGGGGCTTAAGATCCTTTAAGTGTTGTGTGTGTGTGTGTGTGTGTGTGTGTGTGTGTGTGTGTGTATACATAAACTTATACATATTGTAAAATCCATAATACCAGAAAGTCTGCTATGAAACCATCTTTCCTAGAAATGGCCTCATAATCAAGACTGGAACTAAGATAATATCAGTAAACACATTAAAATGGAAGAGGAAATTTTTGCAGGGTCCTACCTTTAGAACAAGAACTACAGATAACTAGCAACTGCTATGAGAAGAGGAATTAGCCTCTGCCAAGGATGAACCCTCTTGCCAGTTGTTCAATCCAGAATGGTTAGCCATGAAGCCATGTACACACTAATAACAAAAATTGACTCAGAAATATATATGTATATATAGTGATATATGTACACAAATAAACACACATATATGTATATAATAATAATAATCAAAGGATAAAAGGCTATTGATTTGAAAGTGGTAAACCTTGGGAAATGTTCAAGGTAGGGCACTTTGGAGGGGTTGGAGGGAGGAAAGGAAAGGGGAAGTGACATAATTCTATTTCAACTAAAAAATAAAAGCCCTAGGATTAATTATCGCTGGTGAGGCCACTTCTTTTGACTGGAGGGCTAGGGAAGCTTTAACAGAGGAGAAAAGCAGAGTAACCCATGAGACTCTTGTACGACTACTGATTCGTTTCTTCATTAAGAGGTTACCGGAGGCACACAGGAAAGGAAGACCAAGGAACAAAACAATTCCAACTATTCTTTCACTCCAAGTTAGTATGACACATGATATATATGACAGTCAAAATGGCCACTCCCTAGAAGGTGGGCCGGCAACTGCATGTGGACAGATAGTAAGCACAAAGGAAATTATGCCAGAGATTGAAGTACACAGCTTTTACAAGTTTTTGGCCTGATCAAATTATTAATAATTACTGAATCACCAGAAAGAAGATGTAAACACAAAGTAATTTGCTCCTGATTTTTAATATATGGTCTATATTAAATATAAAATGCATAGGTAGGATGTTTTACTGTACAAGCTATCCCAAAACTCAGTGCTAAGAAACGTACTATTACTCTACTGTTACTATTGTTAGGGTTCTTGCTATTCCAAGCTGCCATAGGCAAATCAATGTACAGTTTAGCATCTTGAAACCTATGCCTGCTGACATTACTTCTTCATTGATGAATAATATGATATCAAAGCCTTGACTTGGCCATTGTAACCCAAAAGGCATGCTAGTTTTTTTTCCCTCATTTTGAAAGGCTGCGATTCTGTTAAATAAAGTCTTATGAAGGGCTCATATTCCTTTTAGGTCTTGATTTGGAGTGTTAATGTGTTTCTTTTAAAGCCATGTGGCTGTATCGATGTGATGTCAGCTTTAATTGTCCACTTGATACAACCTAGAATCACTTGGAAAGAGATTGTCAATGAGGGATTATCTAAATGTGGTTGGCCTGTGGGCATTTTGATGTAGAAAGACCAAACCCACTGTGGGTAGTACCATTCCCTAAGCAGAGTCCTAAACTTCTCTATGTAAGCATAGAGAAATCAGACTGACCACAAGCAAGCAGGTAAATAGGTCTAGATTCATTCTCTCACTGCTCATGACTGTGGACATAAGTGACCAGCTGTTTGAAGCTCCTGCTTTGACTTCTTCATGACAGACTGTAACCTGGAAATGTAAGCTGACGTAAACCTATTTTCTCCCCTAAGTTCCTTTTTGTCATGATATTTTAACACAGCAACAGAAATGAAACTAGGACAATCAATAGTCATTAAAAAGTAATTGTTAGGACTTATTAAGATTAACTTTTTTTTTTCTGGTAGTGACTGAGCACTCCTGAAAAAAACAAAAGCTGCTCCAAAAAAATAAGGAAGTCTATCTTCCTTCCATAGTATCAGCACCATAATGCGACACTACCACGGCAGTCACAGTCATTAGTGACTCAGGCTTATCCATCCTAAATGGAGTGTATACCTCGGGGTCCCACTGAGTGTTCCACAGAGTTCCGGACATTATGTCAACACTCCAGGCAGCAGAGAAGAAAAGAAAGGAAGAGACTACATCATTTTTCTTTGAGGAATGCCTTGTAGGTTGCATAATCTACTCTCATGGCCCAATGTCCACACTCATGCCTAACTAGACATTATAGAAAACAGGGTTTGGGAAAATAATTGCTGTTCTAAGCAGCCATGGCTTGGAATTCATGAGGGATCCTAATTACAATCGAAGAAAGGGAGGAGTAGCTTTTGGAAGAAGATCACCAGCCCCTGCCATATTATTCCAGAATTAAACAAAATTAATCATTTTATATAAGTTCATTTTCCACATTGAAATAACTATTCTGCATCCAGTACAATCTTAAACTGTTACTATTTCCATCACTAGGAGAACTAAAATATAAAATAATATCTGTATATTTCCACTCTTCGAGAAATATCTGTGTCAGTATGTTCACATTTGTTACCTCATTCATGTCTCACAACAGGGCTTCTGCCTCACTCGTGTGGGGAAACTGAGGTTCACAGCACCAGTGGGAGCAGTCAAGAACCCCTCCCAGCTTCTCGCCTATGGAAGGGACTCAAGTAAGTTTTTCTCCTCCTCGGAAACCAACTCCCCTTCCTCAATTCTCCCCACAGCCAAGATCCTATTTCTGATCTACACATCTGCAAAGGCAGATTCTCCCATGTGTCTGTTGACGGGTGATCGCCAACATTCAAGTTCCCCCGGCCCTCTTCATGAATCATGCTCTTCGTTTCCCATCAATAACTCAATGTTTTTACCTTCCCATGTGCTGTTCAGAAGTACTACGTATCTGGTATCACTTGTTCCTGTGCACAGGGAATTAAAATGGATTCCTTCTTTTTTCTTTTCTTTTCTTTTCTTTTCTTTTCTTTTTTTCTTTCTTTTTCTTTTTTTCCCCAGAGGAGCACCTAGATTTCAGGCTATGACCCAGCAATCCTTCCTTTCTTCCAATTCTAGCACGTGAATTCTCTAACACCAGAATTCGAAGATGATTGAACTCACAATTACTGCAGGTGAAATCCATTGAGTGTTTACTATGTGCCAGCGATGGGCACACTATTGGAGTACGGTAGACTGCTACCATTATTATTCTTCCCTCGACTTTACAGATGAAAATGCAGGACCTTACAAAGACTAACTCTCCCTAGTGTTTATAGTTAATATGACCAAATAGCTTGAGGGAGCGAACAGCTGAGATCTTGTCAACAAAGCAAGCTGTACATGTCCTCGGGCACTCACAAGTCAGGGAGATGAACATAAATGTATCTTGGCTTGCACGTCGAGGACTGGTTCAGGCTCAGCTGTTACTGGTCTCACATAGGAGTCATCCACTCCATACTCACGATGTCCGATCTTGAGTCACCTTGAATTTCTACATAGACTATCATCTGTCTCTCTGGGGGGGCAGAAATACTCCCTTCATTTCAAACACAATTCCTAAACCATGACACATTTCCAGGAAATAGCCCGTGTGCAAGAGAACTCTCAGCTCAGAAAGAAGAGTGGGGGCTTTGACAAATACAGCAATTTGGTCCTTCATCCATATTTTCCAGATGAAATGTTGCCTGTCCAGATCCCTATCGGTTCCATTTTTCACCTTAAGGCGTTTGAAGACGTATGAACTATTTGGTCATTAAAATCCAAGTGAGCAGTGGCTAGGCTGTTTTTAAACCCTGGGGTACTTTCTAGCATGATCAAGGAACAGACTTGGGTCATGGGACAGAGAAAGCAACCATAAGATGGGTATTTCTGAGCAGTGCAGAAACTCTGCAGGGCTCACAACTAAGGGTATTTTGTTACTCAAAAAAGATGGTTAATTTGAGCCAATGGGTTGCTGTTATTTTTTTTTTTTTAAAGAGGACCTGAAGATAACGAGGTAGGGGGTGGGAGTGGATCAGGGGGGCAGTTAGGAGGAGGAGCAAGAAGTGAACATAATTTTTAAAAAAGAAAAAGAAGGATTGGAGTTAAGAGCACTGGCTGGAGGAGCCCTGCCTGAGACACCGCCGGATCCTGAAGGAAACAGACCGGAGGAAAATACCGGAGGCCATCTGGAACCCTGGTGCACGGAGGCTCCCGGAAGAGGCGGCGCAGATCTTCCCGGTCGCTGCCACCGCGGAGAGCCCGTGGGCAGAACCCCGCGAGCGAACTCGAGCCTCGGGGCCACAGGTAAGACTAACTTATCTGCTGCAAGTGACTTGCCTGGTGGAATCGGGACAACAGAGGCAGAATCCCTCTAGGCTCAGCCCCGTCCAGGGCTTACCGGCAGTTCCCCACCCCCGGATCCCGGCCCGCAGCAGCTCTCTGCTCCCAGAACCCGTGGGAGAGATACCTTACTGCCTGGTCGGGTGGGCACTCCTGAGGCTGCAGAGCGGAAGAGACCACCAACACTGCCCACCCCTGCCCACATCCCTGACCCAAGAGGAAACTGTACAAGGCCTCTGGGTTCCTGTGGGGGAGGGCCCAGGAGCAGCAGGAGCCCTGCCTGAGACACCGCCGGATCCTGAAGGAAACAGACCGGAGGAAAACACCGGAGGCCATCTGGAACCCTGGTGCACGGAGGCTCCCGGAAGAGGCGGCGCAGATCTTCCCGGTCGCTGCCACCGCGGAGAGCCCGTGGGCAGAACCCCGCGAGCGAACTCGAGCCTCGGGGCCACAGGTAAGACTAACTTATCTGCTGCAAGTGACTTGCCTGGTGAACTCAAGGCACAGGTCCAC
Source organism: Rattus rattus (assembly GCF_011064425.1). Taxonomy (NCBI): domain Eukaryota; kingdom Metazoa; phylum Chordata; class Mammalia; order Rodentia; family Muridae; genus Rattus; species Rattus rattus. The sequence continues at coordinate 170,421,965 of NC_046154.1, read as the reverse complement.
AGGAACAGCTGAAGACCTGTAGAAAGGAAAAACTACACGCCCGAAAGCAGAACACTCTGTCCCCATAACTGACTGAAAGAGAGGAAAACAGGTCTACAGCACTCCTGACACACAGGCCTATAGGACAGTTTAGCCACTGTCAGAAATAGCAGAACAAAGTAACACTAGAGATAATTTGATGGCGAGAGGCAAGCGCAGGAACCCAAGCAACAGAAACCAAGACTACATGGCACCATCGGAGCCCAATTCTCCCATCAAAACAAACATGGAATATCCAAACACACCAGAAAAGCAAGATCTAGATTCAAAATCATATTTGATCATGATGCTGGAGAACTTCAAGAAAGACATGATGAACTCCCTTAGAGAACAAGTAGAAGCCTACAGAGAGGAATCGCAAAAATGCATGAAAGAATTCCAGGAAAACATAAATAAACAAGTAGAAGCCCATACAGAGGAGACACAAAAATCCCTGAAAGAATTAAAGGAAAACACAATCAAACAGTGGAAGGAATTAAAAAATGGAAATAGAAGCAATCAAGAAAGAACACATGGAAACAACCCTGGATATAGAAAACCAAAAGAAGAGACAAGGAGCTGTAGATACAAGCTTTTACCAACAGAATACAAGAGATGGAAGAGAGAATCTCAGGAGCAGAAGATTCCATAGAAATCATTGACTCAACTGTCAAAGATAATGTAAAGCGGAAAAAGCTACTGGTCCAAAACATACAGGAAATCCAGGACTCAATGAGAAGATCAAACCAAGGATAATAGGTATAGAAGAGAGTGAAGACTCCCAGCTCAAAGGACCAGTACATATCTTCAACAAAATCATAGAAGAAAACTTCCCTAACCTAAAAAAAGAGATACCCATAGGCATACAAGAAGCCTACAGAACTCCAAATAGATTCGACCAGAAAAGAAACACCTCCCGTCACATAATAGTCAAAACACCAAACGCACAAAATAAGGAAAGAATATTAAAAGCAGTAAGGGGAAAAAGGTCAAGTAATATATAAAGGCAGACCTATCAGAATCACACCAGACTTTTCGCCAGAAACTATGAAGGCCAGAAGATCCTGGACTGATGTCATACAGACCCTAAGAGAACACAAATGCCAGCCCAGGCTACTGTATCCTGCAAAACTCTCAATTAACATAGATGGAGAAACCAAGATATTCCATGACAAAACCAAATTTACACAATATCTTTCTACAAATCCAGCACTACAAAGGATAATAAATGGTAAAGCCCAACATAAGGAGGCAAGCTATACCCAAGAAGAGGTAAGAAACTAATCGTTTTGGCAACAAAACAAAGAGAAAAAAGCACACAAACATAACACATCCACGTATGAATATAACAGGAAGCAATAATCACTATTCCTTAATATCTCTCAACATCAATGGCCTCAACTCCCCAATAAAAAGACATAGATTAACAAACTGGATACGCAACGAGGACCCTGCATTCTGCTGCCTACAGGAAACACACCTCAGAGACAAAGACAGACACTACCTCAGAGTGAAAGGCTGGAAAACAACTTTCCAGGCAAATGGTCGGAAGAAGCAAGCTGGAGTAGCCATTCTAATATCAAATAAAGTCAATTTTCAACTAAAAGTCATCAAAAAAGATAAGGAAGGACACTTTATATTTATCAAAGGAAAAATCCACCAAGATGAACTCTCAATCCTAAATATCTATGCCCCAAATACAAGGGCACCCTACATAACGTAAAAAGAAACCTTACTAAAGCTCAAAACACACATTGCACCTCACACAATAATAGTAGGAGACTTCAACACCCCTACTCTCATCAATGGACAGATCATGGAAACAGAAATTAAACAGAGACGAGACAGACTAAGAGAAGTCATGAGCCAAATGGACTTAACGGATATTTATAGAACGTTCTACCCTAATACAAAAGGATATACCTTCTTCTCAGCTCCTCATGGTACTTTCTCCAAAATTGACCATATAATTGGTCAAAAACGGGCCTCAACAGGTACAGAAAGATAGAAATAATCCCCCGTGCTATCGGACCACCACGGCCTAAAGCTGGTCTTCAATAACAATAAGGGAAGAATGCCCACATATACGTGGAAATTGAACAATGCTCTACTCAATGATAACCTGGTCAAGGAAGAAATAAAGAAAGAAATTAAAAACTTTTTAGAATTTAATGAAAATGAAGGTACAACATACCCAAACTTATGGGACACGATGAAAGCTGTGCTAAGAGGAAAACTCATAGCGCTAAGTGCCTGCAGAAAGAAACAGGAAAGAGCATATGTCAGCAGCTTGACAGCACACCTAAAAGCTCTAGAACAAAAAGAAGCAAATACACCCAGGAGGAGTAGAAGGCAGGAAATAATCAAACTCAGAGCCGAAATCAACCAAGTAGAAACAAAAAGGACCATAGAAAGAATCAACAGAACCAAAAGTTGGTTCTTTGAGAAAATCAACAAGATAGATAAACCCTTAGCCAGACTAACGAGAGGACACAGAGAGTGTGTCCAAATTAACAAAATCAGAAATGAAAAGGGAGACATAACTACAGATTCAGAGGAAATTCAAAATATCATCAGATCTTACTATAAAAGCCTATACTCAACAAAACTTGAAAATCTGCAGGAAATGGACAATTTCCTAGACAGATACCAGGTACCGAAGTTAAATCAGGAACAGATAAACCAGTTAAACAACCCCATAACTCCTAAGGAAATAGAAGCAGTCATTAAAGGACTCCCAACCAAAAAGAGCCCAGGTCCAGACGGGTTTAGTGCAGAATTCTATCAGACCTTCATAGAAGACCTCATACCAATATTATCCAAACTATTCCACAAAATTGAAACAGATGGAGCACTACCGAACTCCTTCTATGAAGCCACAATTACTCTTATACCTAAACCACACAAAGACCCAACAAAGAAAGAGAACTTCAGACCAATTTCCCTTATGAACATGACGCAAAAAAAATACTCAACAAAATTCTGGCAAACCGAATCCAAGAGCACATCAAAACAATCATCCACCATGATCAAGTAGGCTTCATCCCAGGCATGCAGGGATGGTTTAATATACGGAAAACCATCAACGTGATCCATTATATAAACAAACTGAAAGAACAAAACCACATGATCATTTCATTAGATGCTGAGAAAGCATTTGACAAAATTCAACACCCCTTCATGATAAAAGTCCTGGAAAGAATAGGAATCCAAGGCCCATACCTAAACATAGTAAAAGCCATATACAGCAAACCAGTGGCTAACATTAAACTAAATGGAGAGAAACTTGAAGCAATCCCACTAAAATCAGGGACTAGACAAGGCTGCCCACTCTCTCCCTACTTATTCAATATAGTTCTTGAAGTTCTAGCCAGAGCAATCAGACAACAAAAGGAGGTCAAGGGGATACAGATCGAAAAGAAGAAGTCAAAATATCACTATTTGCAGATGATATGATAGTATATTTAAGTGATCCCAAAAGTTCCACCAGAGAACTACTAAAGCTGATAAACAACTTCAGCAAAGTGGCTGGGTATAAAATTAACTCAAATAAATCAGTAGCCTTCCTCTACACAAAAGAGAAACAAGCCGAGAAAGAAATTAGGGAAACGACACCCTACATAATAGACCCAAATAATATAAAGTACCTCGGTGTGACTTTAACCAAGCAAGTAAAAGATTTGTACAATAAGAACTTCAAGACTCTGAAGAAAGAAATTGAAGAAGACCTCAGAAGATGGAAAGATCTCCCATGCTCATGGATTGGCAGGATTAATATAGTAAAAATGGCCATTCTGCCAAAAGCGATCTACAGATTCAATGCAATCCCCATCAAAATACCAATCCAATTCTTCAAAGAGTTAGACAGAACAATTTGCAAATTCATCTGGAATAACAAAAAACCTAGGATAGCTAAAACTATGCTCAACAATAAAAGGACTTCTGGGGGAATCGCTATCCCTGAACTCAAGCAGTATTACAGAGCAATTGTAATAAAACTGCATGGTATTGGTACAGAGACAGACAGATAGACCAATGGAATAGAATTGAAGACCCAGAAATGAACCCACACACCTATGGTCACTTGATTTTTTTGACAAAGGAGCCAAATCCATCCAATGGAAAAAGATAGCATTTTCAGCAAATGGTGCTGGTTCAACTGGAGGTCAACATGTAGAAGAATGCAGATCGATCCATGCTTATCACCCTGTACAAAGCTTAAGTCCAAGTGGATCAAGGACCTCCACATCAAACCAGACACACTCAAACTAATAGAAGAAAAAACTAGGGAAGCATCTGGAACACATGGGCACTGGAAAAATTTCCTGAACAAAACACCAATGGCTTATGCTCTAAGATCAAGAATCGACAAATGGGATCTCATAAAACTACAAAGCTTCTGTAAGGCAAAGGACACTGTGGTCAGGACAAAACGGCAACCAACAGATTGGGAAAAGATCTTTACCAATCCTACAACAGATAGAGGCCTTATATCCAAAATATACAAAGAACTCAAAAAGTTAGACCGCAGGGAGACAAATAACCCTATTAAAAAATGGGGTTCAGAGCTAAACAAAGAATTCACAGCTGAGGAATGCCGAATGGCTGAGAAACACCTAAAGAAATGTTCAACATCTTTAATCATCAGGGAAATGCAAATCAAAACAACCCTGAGATTTCACCTCACACCAGTGAGAATGGCTAAGATCAAAAACTCAGGTGACAGCAAATGCTGGCGAGGATGCGGAGAAAGAGGAACACTCCTCCATTGTTGGTGGGGTTGCAGACTGGTACAACCATTCTGGAAATCAGTCTGGAGGTTTCTCAGAAAATTGGACATTGAACTGCCTGAGGATCCAGCTATACCCTCTTGGGCATATACCCAAAGATGCCCCAACATATAAAAAAAGACACGTGCTCCACTATGTTCATCGTAGCCTTATTTATAATAGCCAGAAGCTGGAAAGAACCCAGATGCCCTTCAACAGAGGAATGGATACAGAAAATGTGGTACATCTACACAATGGAATATTACTCAGCTATCAAAAAACAACGACTTTATGAAATTCGTAGGCAAATGGTTGGAACTGGAAAATATCATTCTGAGTGAGCTAACCCAATCACAGAAAGACATACATGGTATGCACTCACTGATAAGTGGCTATTAGCCCAAATGCTTGAATTACCCTAGTGGCCTAGAACAAATGAAACTCAAGACGGATGATCAAAATGTGAAGGCTTCACTCCTTCTTTAAAAGGGGAACAAGAATACCCGTGGCAGGGAAGAGAGAGGCAAAGATTAAAACAGAGACTGAAGGAACACCCATTCAGAGCCTGCCCCACATGTGGCCCATACATATAGAGCCACCCAATTAGACAAGATGGATGAAGCAAAGAAGTGCAGACCGACAGGAGCCGGATGTAGATCGAACCTGAGAGACACAGCCAGAATACAGCAAATACAGAGGCGAATGCCAGCAGCAAACCACTGAACTGAGAAGGGACGCCCGTTGAAGGAATCAGAGAATGAACTGGGAAGAGCTTGAAGGGCTTGAGACTCCATATGTACAACAATGCCAAGCAACCAGAGCTTCCAGGGACTAAGCCACTACCTAAAGACTATACATGGACTGACCCTGGACTCTGACCTCATAGGTAGCAATGAATATCCTAGTAAGAGCACCAGTGGAAGGAGAAGCCCTGGGTCCTGCTAAGACTGAACCCCCAGTGAACTAGACTGTCGGGGGAGGGCGGCAATGGGGGAGGGTGGGGAGGAACACCCATAAGGAAGGGGGGAGGGAAGGGATGTTTGCCAAATGTACATAAGAAATACTCAAGTTAATAAAAAAAAAAAAAAAAAAAAAAAAAAAAAAAAGAAGTGAACATAGCCAAAATGCTTTGTATTAAATTCTCCAAGAATTTATGAAGTATTTTTAAATGTTTGTCAAATATCTAAACTCCTCCCTTGCACTAATAAAGGCATGCCCAAAGTGGACATTTGCAATAAGTCGTCAACAGCTCACTGCGATAGCAAATTGGAACAAAATCGTTAAAGATTTGAACAGAAATAGAATTGATCGGTTAATGAAGTCCAAATGCTTGAAATCTCTTGGATGAGCAGTTGCAAAGAGGATCCTTTGTAGTTGGAATGCCAATCTGAATAGTAAGAGACTTTTTAAGAGGAAGAGGAAGAGGAGGAGGAAAGACAGATAGACAAACATGAATCCATGTAAGTCAACATGGGAAGTTCATAAGAGACTCAACATAGCCCTGAACAAATATCCGGTGTCCAATGTGAAAATAAATGAAGACCGACCAGATGAAGGTGTGTACACTCTATTCAGAGGTTGTTAGTAAGTAGAGAAACCAGACACTGCCACAGCATTTGGCAAAACTCAAAAGTAGGCAGAGAAGGAACACTGTACAGAGAGGAAAGAAACAGCTCTACGCATGCCTGTTTGGACATCTGTTGGCCTGAGGAAGCTGAAGCAGGTTGACTAGAATCAAGGTATCTTACATGACTGATTAGGGATATATATTTGATTTTCCCTGGTTGGTTTTAAAGTGGAAATAGGGACAAAAATTTCAGAAGCTGTCAGACATTACCCAAGTCTCGGCCATTTGGGGCCAATCATTACAGTACGATTGTTTGCCTTCCGGGAGCCGCTGTTAGAGATAGTGATCTGACTTCCTGCTAGCCTGAAAGGAGATGACAGGCTGACTTCCTCTGCTGGCTCTTGTAAATGATGGGTCTGTTCTCCTGGCTGCTTGCTCCAGACTATGAGTCAGAGCTCTATTTTTGTACACAGTCTGGCCTTTGTCCTTTCTTGTATTTAAATTCTCACCAGGAGAGTGCATTTCTGGAAGATGGGAGCAGTGCTAAAGCCAGTGTACTCCGGGCACGCCCCTCTCCTCTTGCCACTGGCTAACTGGGCCACTTACATCACATTTCTTCCTTTTCGCTCTCAGTTTCCTTGTGTATAACATAGACATACAGGGGCAGCTAGATGGATCGGTGGGTAAAGGCCCTTGCCACTAAGACTGAATGGAGCTGAATTCAACCCCCATGACCCACACGGTAGAAGGACAGAGTAAATTGTTGAAAGCAGTCCTCTGATCCCCACGTGCGCATCGCGGTATGCATGTGCCAACACGCATGCACACGCCTAAATAATAAATAAATAAATGTAACGTTTAGTGGAGATAGAGTCTAAAATCACAATAAGGTCTAAACAACACAGTGTCCACAAAAGCTTGGCCAGGAGCATAGAGAGTAGCCAGTCATTAGCATCTGATGTATTGTCGCTCCAATTAGTACCTCTTCGCCAGATTCAATGCACCAACTTAACCCAATAAAGAGAATAGAACTCCAGAGATCAACATTTCAGGAGAAGGCCTAGGATGAGGTTTGCTAGGACATTAAGAATGTCGTTGTCATGACAAAATAAAAGATTCATTGGGAAAAGGCAAGTGAACTCCAGGGGGGAAAAAAATAACATCAGAGAATTGCCTTTTTAATATCTTTAACCTCTTGCGTTTGATAACTAACCTGTCTGAAATTAAAGGTGTTCTCTTATATGGCAGCAACATGAAAAGAGTACAGGGGAGCTGGCGTAATGTGGAGAAGAGAAGGAGCAGTCCCATGAGTGCCCGGTTGGATGACAGGGCAAGCTAAGAGCAGGTTCGAGAGAAGCATTGTGTCCCGTGTGACTGGCTAGGAATGTTCATTTGGCTGCATTTGGTGGAGTGTTTGTCTAGCTTACATAAAGTCCTAGATGTAATCATCAAACTCACAAAGAAAGGGAAGGGGAAGGGAAGGGAGAGAAAACCATCGGCAAAGTCGGGAGCTATAGAAAAAAGAAAAAAAAAGATAGCTATAGAATGCTATCAAAACTTCATGACAGCCTCAGAGACAGGGACTCCATGACAGGCAAGAAAACCATGGAGCAAGGACCTTACAGACAGTCGGAATTCAAGAGAAGGCCTAGCAGCTAAATAGAATTTTTTTTTTTGGGGGGAGAGAGAGAGAGAGAGAGAGGAGAATTTGAATGTTTTCCTTCAAAGCACAGCACAGGCATAGAGATATGTGGTTATAATAATAATTTAAAAGGAAAACGGAAGCAGCAACAAAAAGTTCATACCCCTCAAAGTACATGTTCAGTCTTTCCTGTGAGCTACTGACGTCACCCCTTTGAACACTTAGGAGATCATTGTACTTTTGGTATTTTCTCTCAGTAGTTTGTAAGTTTCTCTAAAGTGTTAGACCATTTTCCTGTGGGAGAAGGTGCTTTCCAAAGGCTTCTGTTTTTAGCAAAGGGTTCTGTTTTTCCAAACCTGAAACTGTGACCCCGCCACACACACACACACACACACACACACACACACACAAAGATCCTACGGACTTCCACTAAGCCGCTCACCCTGAGATAGTCTTCCTTCAGACTGCCTGAGTTTTCGTGAAAGGAAAAGAAATGTTCGTTGATTTAATGAGGAGGTCTGTACCTTCTGGAGTGTGCAAGTTGCTAATAAATTGCATTTCTTCCTTTTATAAAGTACATTGCTAGTGTGGTGTTTTGGTTTGTGGTTTATGATAGGTGATATAGTTTCAAGGTTCGAATATGGGTTTCATTAATCCCTAATTCATCCCTCTAACTGAAGGGAAGGAACTGGCTACCCTTGGTGCATAGTGCCCTCTACTGGATGAAATAAAGTCTCCTATTTTGCATAGTTTAAGAGAATCCAGTGGATGCTAAATGACAAAAGCAGACTCTCTGGCCCTGTACTGGGGAGATTCTGACTCTATACAGCCTCTGAGGGTACAAAAGGGGGTCACACATACCTAAAGTGATCTGAAAGACCCAGAAAAGAATAAAAGGCTCAGGACTTCTCTGGCTGTACACTTGCTAAAAGTCCAAGGATGTCTGCATTCAGAAAATTAAATCCCTGAGAAAAGGTAGTCAGATGAATTTAATTTCACCATACGAGTGCAGGAATTCAAACAGAACCATGGTGGCTTCAAGAAAAAGGAATGTTAGACAGTTAATATTTAGAACAGCTAGCTTCCAAAGTTAGACCCTTCTCAGAATTCAGCCTGCCAAGCAACTAAATTGTAAGGTATATAGCCAGCAACAATCGGATGCTTAGAGGGATGGAAAATTGATCTAGATAAAAGGCTTTTACATGGAAGGAAGGAAGAAAGGGAGGGAGGGAGGGAAGGAGGGAGGGAGGGAGGAAGGAAGGAAGGAAGAGAGAGGGGGGGGAATAATGAAAGAAATAAAGAGAATAAGAACCTATTCACAAAAGCCAGATTATGGAACCAGCCTCGGTTCTCATCACCAGGTGAATTCATATAGCAATGAACGATCTACACACAGTGGAGTTCTGTTCAGTCATGAAGAATGGCATTGTTTCATTTAGGGAAATGTATGAGGGCTGAAGGTCATTATGAGAAGCCAGACTTAGAAAGATCAATATCACCTTGCTTTCTCTCATGAACAGACCTTGAATGTCTTAAAACAAACACAGAAGCAGAAGGGGGTTTGTTTGGGTTGAGAAGGGTTCTTGGGGGAGAAGGAAGATATGGGAAGGTGACGGATGGGTAGATGTAATCAAAGCACATTATACAAATGTATGAAAATGTCATCACGAAATCCTCTATTCTGTGCAATTGATACATAGCAATAAAAACTTAACATAGGTGAGAAGCTCGCCACATTCTCTTCTCCCTGCCACAGTCTGCGGTCCAGATCCAACCTACCAACAGTTCTCGCAAATAAAGCTTTACCAGTCCTTGATTGGTCCTTTACACACTGACCACGGCTAAACTACGAGGGTACAATTGAGTAGCAAGGAAATAAAGGAGACAAAGTCTAAACATGAGTTTTATGCTACAAAAGAAAGAAAGAAAGAGAGAGAGGGAGGGAGGGAGGGAGGAAAGAAAGAAAGAAAGAAAGAAAGAAAGAAAGAAAGAAAGAAAGAAAGAAAAAAAGAAAGAAAGAAAGAAAAAATCGCCATCAATTCTAAACGGTGGGATGCTTGAGAGTGCATTCCCCTGTGCAACGTGATGGCCATGTCACGTGAAAATGAAATAAGCCTTCTTCATCTCAAGCCACTGAGGTCTCGGCATGGTTTTGTCACCCCAGCAGTCTGAATGTGACCGGACTAGGCACGGGGGTAAAAGGACCTCTGACAAGAACAGGAGAGGATATATCCAGACTCTGGGACACCTTCAAAGAAGCCCTGCCAACATCAGTGAAGGGGGATATGCAAATTCAATGTCATTGTCATTGTTCTCTTACCGGTCGGGGAGTAAACATGATCCCCACATGCAAATGAGACTATTTATCTGTTAAGCCAGACAAAGACACGATCCCCCCACCACCGGCTCCAGATGAATTAATTTCCGTATCTCAGGAAGCCCAGCCAGCTTTAATCAGACACTGGTTTTGTTTTATGAGAAAAGGGAAGAGGCTCATTACAGCAGATCCCAGACACGCGTTGATAAATTCCTAAACTTGGACTCACACCCTCAGGAGGAATACACTTCCATTGCCCTCTCGTATCAGAGGTAGAGCCTGATTTGTGACCTTCATCTGTCTGCTGGTCCTTGTAGATCATGTCCTCCTAATAGAGCCTTAGAACTGTCATCATTTTCTTTGCCTCAGCATTTGAGAGAAGAGATGTTAAAGATTGATCCACCTCCCTACAGGCTCGGCTATTTTGCAGCTCCCCCTGGCTGGTTAAGAAGGAAATCAACGTAGATAAATGCAACTTTCCAGGACATGTAAAATGGTAGTAATCATGACAGCCTCTGCAGTACGGGAATGGTGGAAGATAGAGGAGGCAAGGACGGAGTAGAACAGACTGCCATGGGCAACATATCCCACCCCTAGGGAACGCCCCTGGGACTGAACACTGATACCACCCAGGTGCTAGCTGGAAGCTTAGAGAAAAGCAAACGCTCCCTGCCTGCCTTCATCAGGAGCCAGCACAGAAACACAGCTCTCTCCTCAGAAAGAGATAGTTTAGTCTGAAGTCTGAGAGCACAGGTTCCGCTTGCCCCAAATACCATTTTCCAACATGACACCAGTCTCATGAAGTATGTATCGTAGACAAAAGAAAGTCATACATCAAAGCATTTATAAAAAAAAAATAAAAAAAAAAAAAAGTACGGGCTGGAGAGATGGCTCAGAGGTTAAGGGCACTGGCTGCACTTCCAGAGGGAGTTCAATCCCCTGCAACCCCATGGTGGCTCACAATCATCTATAACGAGATCTGGTGCCCTCTGCTGGCCCACAGACATACATGTAGGCAGAACACTGTATATGTAATAAGTAAATAAATAAATCTTTAAAAAAAAATTAGTGGAAACATCAGGCTAGGTGCGTTACGGCAAAATCGGAATCTCTCAATCATGGGGACACCTTGGGTGACATTCTTAGCCTATGGGTCAGTGGAAGCTCACAGTCTGTTTTTTTATCCAATAAGAATGGCACAAGGGTGGGAATTAGATCAAACACAGAGCACAGAATGGTCGTGGGCAAAGAATGGCAGTAAGGGAATCTAAAACAAATCTAGGAAGGTGGTGGGGGTATCGTGTCTTTGTCTGGCTTAACAGACCTGTAACCCCCAAGTCTTCACACAGTGAAAGTTTCTCATCGATCAACCTTACACATCCATCACATAGGTGTGGGGCTTTGGTTTTGTTTCGTTTTGTTTTTTTGTTTTTTGTTGTTTTTTTTGTTTCGTTGGTTTTTTTGTCCTGGAAACTTCAGTTCACACAGCCATGGCACCACATCTAACTGGACTAAACAGCTCCTCTGTGGACAAAGGCGGGAAGTTGAGCGTTGAGGAGGTGTGCACCCTTGCTTGCCCACTAAGGCTTTAGTGGCTCCACTAGCCATTGGAGCTGTGAGGCATGAGGAATTCAAGGTCACTGCAGACAAATGAGGGGCTTCATGATTCCTCTATGGACCCATGATCTGAGTCAATTGATATTGGAGGTAGAGTGGATCGGGTGGTATGATGTCAGTCTTGATGGCATTCTGAAGAGCACCACCATCTACCTGGCTCTGTGGACTTATTCTGCCCAAGACTATCATTCAAATCAGCTCTGAATGGAAACCCTTCTAATACAGAACTCCACAGAGTCAGCACTGTACAGGCTCTAGCAGGATAGAAACTAGCAGGGTGGAGAGGGGATGCCTTTTCCGTTCTTTTCTTTTCCTTCTTTCTTTATTTTTATTTGATTTGATTTGATTTGATTTTCTCATTAGTCCCAGCCTTCTGTGAGCTTCCAGGTTCAGTAAGCGGAAATGAACTCCTCACCCTCTTTGGGGAAAGCAGGAGCCATAGAATGAAAACAGGGCCTGGAGAGAGGGCAGAGCAGTTAAGAACACATACTGTCTCGATGCCCCAGTGTAGGAAAATGCTAGGGTAGTGAGGCAGGAGTGAGTGGGTGGGTGGGGGAGCACCCTCATAGAAGCAGGGAAAGGAAGATGGGATGGGGGTTTGTGGAGTGGAAACCAGGAAGGGGATAACATTTGAAATGTAAATATATAAAATAACCAATAGAAAAAAATGTAAAAAAATTAAAAAGAACACATACTGTGCTTTCTGAGGATTCCAGTTCAGCCCCCAACATCTCCATCAGTCATCTCACTTTTTGAAGCTATGGTTCTAGGGGGATCTAATATCTATGGCTTCCATAGGCACCTGTGTCCATGTGCATATACCACCCCAATCTCACACACACAGACACACACACACACACACACACACACACACACACACACCACCACCCCACAATTAAAAGTAAATATAAATCATTTTTTAAGGGAATAAAAGAAAAAAACAGAGCTTGAGGCTTCCCAATGGTTCAACAGAGCCAAGACTTCTTCGTATCCACAAATGGCTTCTGGCTGGGTCGTTGCTGAACACATATAAAAATAGCAAGAGCTTAAGACATTTTTGTGGCGTTAAAGGTGAAGTCGAAACCAGCAGCAAATGAGGGTTGGCAGTTCTCTCTACGTCCTATATTAGGGGGAAAATAATACAACTACCCTACTCCAGACAGCATAGGAGAGGGTGACCGTGAGTGAACATGCCAAAGAAGACTGGAAGATCTTAACAGACATGTTCACTGAATCATCAGTGTAACAGAAGAATAGTATAAGTGTGTGTATGTGTGTATGTGTATATATGTACATATACATGTAATATGTACACGTATATACATAAATACACATATACTTACATATGTATATGAATATATATCAAAGAGAGAAATGAGAAGTTTCCATAGATATAGGGACTGTTTTACTCAATAAACTTCATCAAATACTTTGTAGGAGCTGTGCATTGGGGGTTGAGGATTTAGCTCAGTGGTAGAGCGCTTGCCTAGCAACCGCAAGGCCCTGGGTTCGGTCCCCAGCTCCGAAAAAAAAAAAAAGGAGCTGTGCATTGTTCTAGGAACTAAGAGCCCACAGACTTTAATCCATGGCCACATTATCTAACTTGAGCTAAGAACTATTTACACACTTTTAAAACAAAGACTATTACTTCTCTTTTTTTGTTTGTTTGGTTTGGTTTTGGTTTTGGTGTTTTCAAGACAGGGTTTCTCTGTGTAGCCTTAGCTATCCTGAAACTCACTCTGTACATCAGGGCTAACTTCAAATTCAGAGATGCACCTGCCTCTGCCTCCCGAGGGCTGGGATTAAAGGTGTGCACCACCACCACCCAGCAGAATATTACCTTTTTAAGAAAATATTTACTTTTATTTTGTGTGTATGGATGTTTGCTGATATGCAGTGCCCTCAGAGGTCAAAAGAGGGTGTCAGATCTCACTACTGAGCATCTCTTCATCAATACTACATTTTTTGGAGAGAACAGTTGCATAAACAATACCCCTTGCATTGCATAAAAATTACCCCTTGAGCTGGAACACTTAAAAGTTCACTATCTGGATTTTCTCAGAAAAGCAGTTTGCTCTCCCCTGTACTGAGTCTAACAGTGAGTAAGAAACAGACCCTGTTCTCAAATAACTCCCATTTGGATATAAGTTACACAATCCCTATCACGGTCCTTTGTCCTTTCTCAGTCTCGTGTTTGAAAAGCAAGATAGAACAACGTGAAGAAAGCTCCTGGAAAAGTTATAAAGATTAATAAAAGAATGAAAGAAAGAATTTATGAGAAAAGTTTAAGGCAATTTAGATTATTTATTCTCAAGGAAGGAAGTCTACGGGGAGACTTAAGAATAGTCTTCAAATATTTGAAGGGATATTATTAAGCAAAAGGCTTTCGATTGTGGACATAAAGATTAATGGAACATAGGCTAGAAAAAATTTTTATTATAGAGATGGAAGAATCTCTCTTAGAAAGCTTTTAAACTTCTACAATGAATCGAGAAATCCATTTTCCTTAAGTCTCTCTATATAGCATATTTTCTCGTCTGTCTGGGAGCTTTCAGGGTTGCTGAGTGTTGTCCAGGCTCTCGGTGAAGGTTAAAACTACCTTCCGCGTGTCTGGCAAGCTCTCCGATTCTTTCCACAGAAAATCCTTTTCCCTCTCTCCGGACCCCATTTTCCATGCCCTCTTGCAAAACACAAGCCTGACCTGCTCTGAGCCAGTGACTTCCTGACTCGAACATGAATTAGCTCAACATCCAGGGCGAGTAAAGGGGCTGAAATGATGTTTTCTGCCAAGGCAAGAGGCGATCGACACTGCTTTTCTCCCTTGACACATAGAAGTTTAGACTCGATATTTTCGTTAAAGATAACTACTAGTTGGGGGAAAAAAATAAGATAGGTTCCTTGGAGGAATAAGATTCAACAAGATTTGAATAAATGACTACTACAAGTAAATGTTAAGGAGTCAAATTAAAAGAGATGTAAATAGAAGATGAATAGATTTAAAAGACCATGATACCCCACAAGTAAAATCAGCATGGGTAAGCTATATATTCCCCTTTAAAAACTATGTTCTGACTTACAAGAGACCCAAATTCAAACTCTGACTAGGTACCATCTAGCGGCATACCACCACAAACCCAGTGAGCAGTACCAGGTAAACCACTGTGGGTTTTAATGCAGAATTTGGCAGATCTCATGCACAACAAAGGCTTTCAGGGTGAAATGTACTGGTTGCTGAAACCTGTCATGAAATGCATTAAGAACACCAATGGTTTGGAGGGGGGGCGCATGGATCATAGATAAGTTTGTTATAGAGTTTAGGACGTGGGCATGGGGATGTTTCTGAATAATTAGATAAAGATGGAGTTTATGTTTTTAAAAAAAAAATCTTTGGTGGGAGAATAAAGAGTTGGCTAAAAATAAGCCAAGTAAATTACATGAGTCAGCTTCCTGTTGAAGTAACCAACTTACTTAAAAGGAAGAAAGATTTAGGACTGGGTAGATGGTTCAGTCCATAAAATTTGTCATGATAGCATGGGTCTCTGAATTAAGATTCCAAACACCCATTTAAAGACAGCCAGGCTGAATGCCAGCAGCAAACCACTGAACTGAGAACAGGACCCCCGTTGAAGGAATCAGAGAAAGGACTGGAAGAGCTTGAAGGGGCTCGAGACCCCATATGAACAACAATGCCAACCAACCAGAGCTTCCAGTGACTAAGCCACTACCCAAAGACTATACATGGACTGACCCTGGGCTCCAACCTCATAGGTAACAATGAATAGCCTAGTAAGAGCACCAGTGGAAGGGGAAGCCCTGGGTCCTGCTAAGACTGAACCCCCAGTGAACTAGATTGTTGGGGGAGGGCGGCAAGGGGGAGGATGGGGGGGGAACAACCATATAGAAGGGGGGGGGAAAGGTTAGGGGGATGTTGGCCCGGAAACCGGGAAAGGGAATAACATTCGAAATGTAAATAAGAAATACTCAAGTTAATAAAAAAATAAATAAATAAATAAATAAAGACAGCCAAGCACAACACTGCACATATGTAATCCCAGCCTGGGGACACAGAGTCAAGAAATTCCCTGTGGTTTGCTGGTCAGACAGTCCCACCAAATCAGCAAGCCCCAGGTTCAATGAGAGATTCTGTCCCTCAAAGTAAAGTGGGGATCAATTGAGAAACTCCCAACATTAACCCCTGCCCCCACACATATACGTGCACATGTGTACATGTACCCACACACAAATGTGTGCACACACACAAAGACAGTACAGACAGAAGTAAAAGGTGGAAATGTGCCAGTTGGCTCACAGTCTTAGGGCTTCTGCCCATAGTCCCTCGGCAGGGTTGCTTTGAGCTCAGGACAGCACCGGACATATGGAGTGATGAAAAGCCAGGGTCCTATAATGCTTACCCACTCCTTCCTAACTTTCAGCATGGCTGTCAGGCTGATTTTTATTTTTAACTATCTCTAACCACATTTCTACGAAGTCCTCCACTGGCTTATGTGGCCCATCCGCCGACATTGCTGGGACCCTTTCTCTGCATGCTCTTTTGCCTTGCCATCTCCACTTGAGCCACAGTGGCTTCCTCACTCTTCTTTACACGTGTCAAACACTCACTTGTCCCGTCTTCCCCAGAACTCTCCCGTCCTGATATCCAAATGACTGACCCTCATACATACATTCCCATCATGACTCAAAAAAAAAAAAGTATCTTACCTGTTTATACCTTTCCCCCCCACCCATATAAAATGCATCTCTCTCTTCTGATCTCTCTCTCTCTCTCTCCTTCCTCTTCCTCCCTCTCCCTCCCTCTCCCCTACCCCCCCCCCCCTCCTCTCTCTCTCTCTCTCTCTCTCTCTCTCTCTCTCTCTCTCTCTCTCTCTCTCTCTCCCCCTTACTTTGTTTTATGTGGAGAGCATTCTGTCTTTCATACAAGAGTCCAAGAAGTCGTAGCCTTCACTTCAGCCACTCTTGAAACCAAACTTGACTCCTCCCCAGCAAACATCTGTGAACAGGCTTTGATGATTGTACACCACTGTGTTCCAGGCTTATGGCGTTCAGAGTAGGCGAAAGGGGAAACTTTCTGACAAAGCTCCGGTCAGTTTTTCTCCTCAAAGTATCCTCTTGGTTCCATTGTAAAGATGGTGTTCTTCCTCCACCACCCACAGATTAGATACCGCTAAATCAGATCACGTGACACCCAGATGCGACATTCAGAATAGTCGATAGACCGATCAATGCTGAAGTCACCAGGTACCACCAAAGCATCGCGTGCTTGGGGAAGTGTGTGATCTGTGACCGCACTTCTGCCACACTGTGATCTTGTCAAACCTGCAGAGAAATAAACACGGGCTGGGGATCAAACACCGAACTCACCACTACTCCTCCCAGCTCAGGGTTTTCCGCACTCAGCACTACCAACATTTCAACTACATGGTCCTTTGGCGTCAAGAACATTCGCATTCTCGAATGCTTCTGAGCCTCCGTAGATCCCACTGGTCCCAAACCCCAGTTGCAACCTTTCTAAATGCCTTCAGACGTTGCCAACAGCTCCCTGGGGTTAAGAGCCTGCCCCAAAATTAAAATCAAGATAAATCAATAAGTCCTAAGGACGTAGACGTCTTCATTTCTGAAACGGAAGTGGTAACACCAGCCAGGTACCGTCGTCCTAAAGAGACAGCACGGGTGACATGCACCTCATGGATTCACTTTGTTGTTCACTCTCGAAAGGTAATGTGAGTGACACATCTTGCTCTGGTAAATGACTTGGCTTATAGAGGCCGCCCTGGTGACAGCCATATTGCATTTCTACTGTTAGAAACTGAGCTTTGATGGGCCTTATCAGGCTGTACCTGCGACACGCAAATTATCTCCCAACCCATTCGGTGCTTGATTTTTTTCCCCCCTTAAAGAGCATGCCCTTTACAGCGTGTGTTTAGAGGCAGTCCGCTCACCCGTGGCTAATTTTGAGGCTGTTTATCTACAGTGGGATTTATTCGAGTCTGCCTAGGTAAATGTAACGAAGCCTGGGTGTGCTTTCACAGGGGACCGAGGTGACACCAGGGATGGCAGAGTAGAGTCTCCGGATAGTTTTAGAAATGTCACTTCAGAATCCCCTAAAATGGAAAACTTCCAGACAGTTGGAAAAGAAGACTCCAGTAAACAAACCTATCACAATAAATAAGATAGAAAATCCCTCAACTGCTCTTGGGAGCAGAAGACAGTGCGGTACTGGATGAGGATTCTATCTCAGAGACTATTAGCAGCCTGCCTTGCTAACGTTCAATTTCTCCGTTGTGCAGTGGAATGTATCTATTGTGAGATTAATCCAGTCTTTCTCCAGCCAAAGGCTGACATAGATGGGAATCTTGGGGGAGGGGGTAATAATTGCCCCCATTTTAGAAAAGGAAAGATAGACGTGCATCCACGGTAACACAAACTGAAATGCCGAACTTGAATTTGTTCTTTGCCTTTGGATCCCAGCCTTTTTTTTTTTCCCCAACAAACCCCTCTGAAATGCCTCAACATCCTTTGAGTATCACCCACTGTCTTCCCATCTGCCCCTGAGGAAGCTGGAGCAGGGAATATAAGGGAACTTTGATGCAATCGATTTATTTACAAAGGGCAAAACTGGAAACTTGGAGAAAGTAAGTTCAATTGGAGCCTTAGATGGGGGAAAGACTATTCAGCCCTTTCTGGAGTTACTGTTGGCAAGAGTTTCTGTCTCCCAACCAGAGTGGCCTCAGTCCAGACATGAACCAGCCTACCAGGCTAAATGCATACATACCACAAGAGCCATCTCCATGCAGCGGTGAGATGAGAGGCATGAACACGCAGGAGACTAGAGATGTTGGGGCATGGAACATTAACTAGAAAACTGAGAGATGTTTGAGAGACATTGAGTAACTGGCTTCGTCGGCAAATCACTTGCTGTGCAATCTTGGCATCATGAGTTCTAACCACGGCACTCATGGAAAAGCCCGGATACGGTGGCACACACAATCCCAGCAGAGAGGAGGCAGAAACAGGCCGATCTGTGGGGTAGCCTAATGAGGAGTCCTAGGTTCCAATGAGAGACTGTCTGAAAGAAATTCTAAAAAGATGGACAGCACATGAAGAAAGTTGACATTAGGCTCCCACATTCACGTACACACTGGTGCGCCCACATCTGCATACTTACAAACACACACAGATAAACGGAAAAGAAGTAAAAATAATTTTTAAGAGACCAACAGTGGAAAACAATATGTTGTATAACTGACGTCTTCTAAGAGAGTAGATTGTAAGTGTTCTCACCACAAAAATATAAATATATAAGGTAATAGCGTGCAAATTAGCTTGGTTTAGTCATTGCTTATGCATATAATATATATCAAGGCATCATATTTTATAGTTTATGCTATCAATACATAGTATGTTTTATTCTTCAATTAAAAGTAGAAAGAAGTTAAGGGCTTTTTTTTTTACCTACATATATGAATATTCTGCCTGAATGTGTGTGTATGCGCACGTGCACGATACATGTGTGCCTGGTGTCTGCAAAGTTCAGAAGAAAGTGTTGCGTCCTCTAGAATGTTCCAAGCTGCCATGGGGTGCTGGGAATCAAACCCAGGGTGCACGCGTGACAAATGCTATTAACCACCGAGTTATCTCTCCAAGCCCCAGTTTTATTTATCTTCTATTATGTGTCACGTATATGCCTGCGTATGGGGATGTGTATGTGTGCATGCAATGATGCAGGGCCCACAGGGTCCGGTAGAGACTGACGGGTTCCCTGGGGTTCCCTGGAGCGGCAGTTACAGGCTGCCTGTTGTGTATCCTGAGGCCAAACCTAGGGTCCTCTCCATAAGCTCAGATGCTCTGCACCGCCACACCATCTCTCCAATCCACAGAATATTTAAAATACACATTTTTTTTCAAACAGGATTTTATGTAGCCTTGGCTATCCTTAAACTTGCTGTACAGCCAAGGACAACTTGAGCTTCTTTTCTTTTTTAAAATTTTTCTTGGATATTTTATGTATTTACATTTCAAATGTTATCCTCTTTCCCCCCTCTGCCTCCCCCTCTGCCTCCCCCTCTGCCTCCCCCTCCTCTCCCCCAGCTTTTATGACGATGCTCCCACTCCCACATCAACGCCCTGGCATTCCCTACACTGGGGAAATGAACTTCATAGGACTAAGGGCTTCTCCTCCCATTGATGCTAGACAATGCCATCCTCTGCTACATATGTGGCTGGAGCCATGGGTCCCTCCAGGTGCACTCATTGGTTGGTGGTTTAGTCCCTGGGAGCTCTGGTGGGGTCTGGTTGGTTGATATTGTTGTTCTTCCTATGGGGTTGCAAACCCCTTCAGCTCCTTCAGTCTTCTCTCTAACTCCTCCATTGGGAGGAGAGTTCTCTAAATCTTCCCTTGTTCAGTCCTATGGTTGGCTGCAAGCATCCTCCTCTCTATCAGTAAGACTCTGGCAGAGCCTCTCAGGGGACACCCATATCAGGCTCCTGTCAGCAAGCACTTCTTGGCATCAGCAATAGTGACTGGGTTTGATGGCTGCATATGGGATGGGTCCCCAGGTGGGGCAGTCTCTGGATGGCCTTTTCTTCAGTCTCTGCTCCACTCTTTGTCCCTGCATTTCCTCCAGGAAGCTCAAGAAGAAGGAAGACCAAAATGTAGATGCTTCATTCCTTCTTAGAAGGGGGAACAAAACGACTTGAACTTCTCATCCTCCTGCCTCCATCGCCTGCCTGCTGGGATTACAGGCATGTACCACCATGTCTAGTAAATATAGATTTAAAAAAAAACTAAAATAGATGTTCCTAGTTGAAAAGAAATAGTATGCAATCAGAAAATCCACAGCTACCTGTGGCAACCTGCCTTGAATGGGCTAATCATGGGACAGCCTATTGGATCACTTTCAGTGGGGGGCAGGGGCATGGGTTACTTAAGTGATTACGTTAACCTCTCATGTAGCTGTTTTGATTCATCCAACAGCCTGGGCCCCACGCTTCCTAGATACGTGACCTCATAAAATTACCTAACCTTTATTTGTAAAGCGGGAAGCAATGACGTCAGTGCTTATCAGGAGTAATTACTGTGAAGATTAAGTGAGATGCAAGCTAAGTGCTTTGTTGCTGACTCCATGCAAGTTTCTTCCATCATCATCATCACCACCACCATCATCATCATCCATCACCATCATCACCATCATCATCATCACCATCATCACCACCGCCATCATCATCACCATCACCATCATCACCACCACCATCATCATCACCATCACCACCACCACCACCATCATCATCATCATCATCATCATCATCACCATCATCATCACCATCATCATCACCATCATCATCATCATCATCATCATCATCATCACCATCATCATCATCATCATCATCATCATCATCATCATCATCATCATCATCACCATCATCATCACCATCATCATCATCATCATCACCATCATCATTATCATTATATAATTATTATAATAGTAATTATTATTATTATTATTATTATTATTATTATTATTATTATTATTATTATTAAAAGCAAAAGACTGAAATGCACATGCACCAACTGACTCTGACAAAATGAATCCAGCTCTTTGTGTTTGGGAAGCCTGTTTCCTACCCTTCACCAAACCATACTTTCCAAACCTGCTGACTAAGCCATTTTGATTTCCCCCAGTCTGATCCCATCTGTTAGTACTAATTCTGTGCTTCATCCCTTAATTCAAGCAAAACGAATTGGCCTCTTATCAATAAGACGCCTCTGGATTCGGGCATGAAGCACCTCTTTGGCTTCCATTCCAGCTTCTCACTGTAAGAGCCTTAACTCGCCCCGTAGGTACAGAGTCCTGTGCCTGACAGTATTTTCTGTCCTCAGTGCTGGCCGCCAGTATCTTGACCACTGCTCTTTGTCTTTCCCTTGCTCACTGCTGGTTTTATCAGGACTCAAGCCTACACTCTTTGCAGATTTCAGACCCCAAGCCAACCATAGAGGCCCACATGTTCTCCCCACCCACCCCCATGGGGAAGCCTCGTGGTGTATATTCTAAACCCTGCCCCTCTGTGTGGCAGTCCTGTGGATGACACCCTATATAGCCCCCACCTCTGGCTGACCTAGTTCCAGAGACAGTAAAGTGTGACAGCATTGAGCAGGAGTGCCAGAGAGCCCACTAAGGGAGTTTAAACCCTGCACCTGCTCCTTACAAGCTACAGGATCTTGAGGAATTGCTCGTGTTGTGTGAGGCAAACTATAAGATGGGAAGAAAACTGTGTCCTCTTCCTAGAGTACTAGTGAGGACTGAAGAGGCAAGTTAGGCTTAGGTCCAGAGTTAGCACGCATGGCTTCCATGAGTAAGTTTTATTCTTTATTTTATTTATTTGTTGTTTGTTTGTTTATCATTGCTTTTTCAAGACAGGGATGCTCTGTGTAGTCCTGGCTGTCCTGGAACTCACTCTGTAGACCAGGCTGGCCTCAAACTCAGAGATCCACCCGCCTCTGCCTTCCACATACTAGAATTAATGGGGTGCGTCATCACCACCGCCGGACAAGTCAGTCTTATTCTTGATGGAGAGAAAAGCACCCTCCCCCCTCCGCCCCCGCCTCCCGCCAGGTGGCCATTCTCCGCCTACTGAAGTCAGACTCTCACGTTAATTAGACTTTTTGTCATACCTAAGGAATCGACTGAAGAGAAGAAGGCTTTGTTTTGGTCGTGTTTCCAGAGTTTCTACCCATAATCCTTAGCTCTGTTGTTTCTAGTTAAGCAGAAAGTTATGGTGGCCCAGACACAGGGCAAAGACCATTCAATTCAGGGTGGACCAGAAGCAGAGAGAGATAATGCCTGCCCTCAAAGACTTCCTCCTCCCTATCTCATTCTACGTGACTGTGTGGCCATTCGTGTTCAGAGCAGGTCCTCTACCCCCAGTTAATCCTCTCTGGAGATGCCACCCCATAGGTACATTCTGTACTGTACCCTGGTACTTCTCAACCCAAGCAGGTTGCCCATCAACATTTATCACCACATCAAAGCTACTGAGGAAGTTACTCAGAAAGCCTAGATAACCACGGATATGCATTCTTCTGAAGTCTCCCAAGTCTGAGTTATCCAGAATCAAATGCAGACATACTCTGTTGTCAACAACTTAATCCCCTTATCAAATGCATTCCAAACAGCGGCCATGTGCTGAGCGTCAAAACATGTGAGCAAGACAGCCTTGGCACTCGCCCTCAGAGATGCAACAATCCAGTGCTTCCCCAACCCAAATTAAGGGACCCCTGGTGGAGGCTTCACCGTTCTTACCGACACATAATGGCCTCTAGTAAGCTGGTAAGCTCATTCATTCACTAACACAACCTTCTACATTTCCCACTATTTGAAACAGGGGCAAACTAATCGTTCGCAGATTCATTAAAGCGGTTGCTGAGTCTGCGATTTAACGGCATGGTTTTTAGAAGTGAAATATCTCCCACAGGCTCCTGTGTTGGGACACTTAATCGCCAGGTGGTGGCGCTGTTTGGAGAGGTTTTGGGCCTTTGAGACCAGCATCTCTTGGCTCTTGCTGACAGATCTGACAGTAGCAGAACTTTGACCGTGAGAGGTCACGCCCTAGTTCCTGTCAACTCTCTGTTTTCTGATCCACCTAGTTATGAAGAAGCAGCTGCTTCCTAATCCCATCACTTGGGTGACGAGGAACATCTGCGCCCATGAGTAGCACCTCCCCACCACGATTCACCATACCCACTTAAACAAGAGCCAAAATAAAGCTCTCTTCCCTGGGGTCAGATAGACGACTCAGTGGTTACAGCACTTGTTCTTACAGAAGACAGGGATTCGATTTCCCTCATCCACGCAGCGCACGGGTATCCATAACTCCTTTTCCAGGGGATGCAGGCCCCTCTTCTGACCTCCATGGGAATCATACACAGGCCGCACACGGATAGGCAACATTTTATCTGTACGCATAAAATAAATACTTTTTAAAAATGCTCTCCTTCTTTTTAAGCTAATCCCCTTAAATATTTCACCCAGCAATGAGGTGAGTGGCTAACACGGGCAATAGAAGCAAGAACACCTTCTGAAGCACGGACGTCCGTCCTAGCCAGGAGATTACTAAGGATGCCATTACCTATTTCCTTAGCCAGCAGTCTCCATTGATTCTCGTGACACACTCTTTTCTGCGAGTACTCTGACATTTTTCTCAGCCAGAAGCACCCAGTAAATACTGTTTTGAACCCAGTCATTTCCCTTAGAAACTCAAAGCAGACACCGTTTCATCTGTATTCTTTAAACAAGAAAAAGACTCCCAATTGCTTCAGTCGGCCTTTCAGAAAAGCAAAGAAATTTCTCTCGTGGGGAGTCGCTGCCTATGATGCAGCTAAGCTTTAAAGGGCCTTAGATAAGTCTTTAATTTTGGGAAGTTTAGAGATTAATAATACCTTAGGGGGAAAAAATGCTGAAAGGTAGACAGGCCTTGTCGACACTGAAAGAAAAGCCCCTTTCTGGCTTTGCTGTGATTAAGCTGCATTAATTGTAGTACCAGTTGCCACACTCAATGAATTAGTATGCGTCCCACCCAGAGTACTTTATTTGTTGAAGCAAAATGCTTACAATCGTTGCTTTAGGAAGAAAAAAAGGAGGGGAGAGATGTCATTGAGTGAATATGAATTAATCAGTACTTTATGGACAGAACCCATAATTTTAAAGCAAGAGGAGAAAAGCGAGGCATTTATCAGGGTCCCACTCAGCAATCTCCCTCTGTCACTGCTAATAAATCTTTTATGAAGCAGAGTTTCTGCAATCTTGGCAGGAACACCCCCCACCCCCAACCCTAGCCCCGTCTTGCCTTTGAAGAAAAAAGTAAGTTGAGCGCTCATCTCCGACATTTTTCTTTTCCCTGCCTTATTTGAATTTCTTATACTCAGGGGGGAAGAAAAATCTCTGACGCTCCTTACTTTTAAAGCTTTCTTCTCCAAATTTATAATTTCGAGATTTCTTTCATCCAAGGAAATAATTCACCCAGGCCTTTTTTTTCCCCCCAGAAGACAGAGAGAGAGAGAGAGAGAGAGAGAGAGAGAGAGAGAGAGAGAGAGAGGCCCTGTTTCAGGTAAAGACCGCAATATTTTCAGTAAGTATAATATTCTAGGCCTGTGACACAGTCAATATTTATAGATAGCATGATAAAGTCTGTAGGCAAAAGGAGCTTGGAGATGGGTAAAAAAATTAAAGGATACAACATTGCCACTATAACGCTTTGCAATTTCCCTTCAAGTACTCAAAAAAACAAGATTCTACCGAATCATTACCAGCGTGCCGATACCCTCGTGACACCCTGATGTCCTTAGGATGCTGTGCTCATACTTGAAGCTCATCAGCCAGGAAATCTGATTTTTTTTTTTTAGGGATATCAGGAAATCTGATATTATTACGCCCCTGGCCATCTGGATTATGATTTAAAGGGACCCCTAAATTCCAAGTTGCTCCTAGCCACTTTCTAGCTCCTAACACCACGCAAGTGGATGAAGAGGTCATTCTCCCTGAGGCTTGCAACTTTTTATTTGTTCACACGCCATCTCTCTTGGTTAAAGATGGGGCCCGGAGGCTGGTCGAACGCTTAAAAAGGCACACGACTGAAGAACAAGTTGTTAAGAGGCCATTATGAAGGGTTGGCGGGAGGGGGTCGGATACACGTAATGATTTTGCCATCAAGGTTTCTTTCCGTTTTACGGCTTGGATTTATTTATAACAACAGGTGGTGGTATTTGTGGGGAATTGCTTGTTTTTTCATTTGAGAAGGGCAGCTCTGTGCATCTGCTAGACAGCGAAACAAAACCTTTCCAAACGCCATTTCCTTGCCTCCATTAGGAAGGCAGAATTTGTAGCAAAAGGCCACCCTGCCATTATTTCTTCCTGATGACACTCATTTAGCACCCATTAAAATGCAAATCGAACTATGATTTTTTTTTTTAGATCACAAAATTAACATTAACGGTGCAATGATTGATTAAAGGTCATGGAAGTGGTGTAACTTAATTTCTTAGATAATTGTGTTCGGTTTTCTGCAGATTGTTTGGGTTTCCGAATTAATTTTATCTGTTGTTGAACACTGACAGGTGCTGTAATTGGCCAAGTCTCCTTTGGTCTCTTTTCTTGCGGTGAACCCGGCCCTCTTCCTCTCTTCCCTAAAGCCTTCGCCTACAGCATAGAAAAGACCACACTGACCCGCTCGCATCAGCCGCATGGGATTCTGGGTAGGATCAATGCAGGGTGATTACAGAAGCTCCAAATAGAACTCTGCTCAGCGGCTAACCAGTTTTCCCTCTTACTCTCCCTGGGCGAGCTCACTGTGGTGTAAAATGACCCCAGCCTTCCCTCGGGGCTCAGGCACTGGCCTCCTCAGATCCCAGATGAAGGGTCTCATCTCAAACCTGGTTGCTCTAATGCGAGCAATAAGCCACGGGTAGGCACAATAATAACACACTGAGGCGGTCTTCTTCGCCCTCCACGCCAGAGTTCAGGCAGTGACCCAGGAAGCTGGGATGGGAAGTGGCCTGAGATTGCTTCTACCTGGTCTGCCTCTCAATTATTAAAAAAAAAAAAAAAAAGGCCTAACCTGGCAGACTAAATACCTTCCTCTGAGTCAGGCATTACGGAACCAAGAATTCACAGGACGAACACTGAAGTGATAGGGAAAATGAGCTGTCTCATTACCATCGCTTGCTCTGTCATGACTTGGTTTCTCATGGGCCCACCGGTTCTAACTTACTTAAACTCTTCTTTTTTTTTTTTTTTTTTTTTTTTTTTTTTTTTTGGAGCTGGGGACCCCAGGGCCTTGCACTTGCTAGGCAAGCGCTGTAACCACTGAGCTAAATCCCCAACCCGGTTCTAACTTACAAACGTCCACCCGTCAGCTCAATCCCGACTCAAATCATACCCTTTGTGGAGGGATTTTAGACGTGGATTGCACAAATCGTTTCTGGTGAACTAAGTCGTGCCCTCTGAGGGCTTACATCTTATGGGAGGGTCCCGTGCACGTAAAGTAGTTCGAGAATAAAGGGGGAAAAGGGAGGCTGACAGGAAAGTTCGATGGCTAGAGGCACTTGTCACCGGAGCTGGCCACCCTGGGACCCACGTGGCAGATGGTAAGAACTAAGCCTTCTAAAGCTGCCCTCTGACTTTACATGTGAGCCATACAGATACAGACTAAGAGAGAGAGAGAGAGAGAGAGAGAGAGAGAGAGAGAGAGAGAGAGAGAGAGAGATTAACTGTAATTTTTATTTTAAAGAAGGCAAATCAATATGTGAAGTAGTTCCCAAACAGGAGATACTAAAGGCCAGCCATGACCTAATGGCATTACTGTAATCCAACCCCAATATTCATTCAACAAACACACCAGACCATGTTCCTAGGACTTTGAGTATTCTAGTACACAAGAGATCCCTTCAGATTGTAACTGACATCAGCCCAAAGACTGGGGTTGTATGGTCCCCATGTTGGCAGCCTGACCCCAGGTCCAGGACCCAGGGACTCCTTAGATGCTCACTGGAAAATTGCCATAAACTCCACTGTCCAACTCCTAATCCCCATCCCACCCCTCCTCCAACCTCTACCCCAGTCCCTGACCACATCCCACTCTCTACTCCCAACCTCCCCACCCACACATCTACCTACCCACCCCACCATGTTCAGCTTCCATTTCTGTTTCTGTGATAAAGCACTTTGATGCCAAGGGCATGAAGCAGGAAGGTTTACAGTTCCAGTTCACATTGGGTCACCAAAAGGAACGTCATGGAGCCAGGGCTTGGGACAGCTCGTCACGCCACACTTCCACTGAAGAAGAGAACCAAACACACCCACGCTGCCTGCTTATTTGCCAGCAGCTAGCTTCCCTCACCCCTGTACAGTTAAGGGCCCAGTCCATGTAACGGTAGTGCCCACCGCAGGCTGGATCTCTCTGCAACATTTAACCATCGAAACAATGCTTCACAGACAAGCTCACCTGATCTAGCTAATCTGTTACCGGAGCTCTCTTCCTAGTTCACATCAAGCTGACAGTTAAAACTAACCAGCACACCCCCTCACAAGCCCCTTGCATTTCCCATAAGACCCACACTGTACAGGACAAGCATTTGTTAAATGTGCCGATGAACTTCGCTATATTCGGTTTCTTAAAAAACGGGATGTACCCAAACACGTGAACATGAAAAGGTGGTGTAGATCCCATGAGCTGCGCAACATAGATGTACCGGTATGGGATGGACACAGACCACACAAAGTCAACAATACTGAGGGCAGAGCTCCAGACGTTGACCCTTCTGTTCCTTGTTGTGGAAGGGTGCGCTGGTCTGAAGCAAAAGCAAATCTTGCATGCTCTTGGGAGACAAGTATCCATCAATCAACTTGTGAACAAAGTAAAGATTCTATCGGGGGCTTCCAGCGCCCGGGCGATCTCAGAAGGGAAAGGCGCGCCCTGGGGAATGAGAGGATTCTACCCATGTGTCTGTGCTCAGAAAGGAAGAGGAGCTGGGTGATGAGAGAGCCTAACTCTCAAGCGTGGGCCTTTGATCTCGAGTTCAGCAGGCAACTCCGGAAGTCACTGCAGATCCACAGAAGGGAGGAAAGGTTTATTTTTAGATTTCAAAGTACAGGCCAGATGCAGTGTTGGGCACCAGGGAACCGGAAGTGATAGAGAGGAGAGACGTCAGGCAGCCCAGAACCAAGTTTCCCGCTCTACAAGAAATATCTGGATTTCTCCAAGGAGTTAATTGTCATTCTCACAGACTTAGAGACTGATTTGGGTTTTTTTCCTCTTCTGGTCTGGAAGCTCTCGACGGGCAACTCTGTACAGCCTCCTGTGATGACGGCAGCACACAGCCCGTGGTAGACATTTTTTAATAGCTACATGAATGCGTTGCTTAGGAAACATATTAAACGCAGGTCCTGAAGTCCGCGTGACTATGAAGATCTCCCCTCTCCTCTAACCCTTCCTCAAATAATTTCCCCCCAGCTAAGGTCTTTGATCACTTCGTCAAAACTAAAGGCAGAGCAAGCTCCCTCCTTCCCTCTCTGATCTTTAACGAAACCCCCTCTGGGAGAGACCCGCAGCCCTCTCTGAATGCACTGGAGACCCCGTTTCCGGCGCATGCTAACCTGGCGTGCTGTATTTCATAAAGTTAACCAGACTCATTACAGGGAACATATTTCCAGCAGAAATGTTAACGTCTTCCTCATACAAAGAACAAAAATCAATGCCATAAATCCCGGAAATCTCTCCTAAATGTCTCTCCCGTCAGCCTCCCCTTGCACTCTGTGTAAATACCATTTTGACAGGTGGGCTATATGTCTGCTCTGGCAGTGCAGTACTGAACGGTCCACATGGCAGCAGTAAGGCCTGTTGGCCGAGATTTTTTTTTTCCCCTCAAGGTATTTTGTGACGTTGGGATTCCAACCCATGCCAAAGCCGGTACCTTTATCTTTTTCACGCAAGCCCCAGGTCCAATCAGTCAGCTTAGAAGCAGGATGAACTTGAGCGATGACCTATAGATTTTGAAACACGAGCTCGAGGAATGAGAAAAAGACGCCGTCTTCTATGGCTTCTTTGCATCTCAATGTATTCATTCTCCTCAAACGTGCAGCAAACACCAGGAGTGCATGTTGAATGGATGACACATTAAAAAAATAGAGACAATGACATCGATTTGGGAGGGGGGGTTGTACAATTGAAGCGAGCAGGAAGATTTTAAATGAAGACTTCGTTTTCATTTCAATGCATCCGCCCATCAGAATCTAATAAATTCCTGCTCGGAAGTGAGAATTCCCCAGATAATGTTTTCGTCCCCCACTTTTGGAATCCCCTCCACTTCATTCAAGCCCGGGGGAAAGAACATAGCTTCATTTCAGGTATAAACAAAACTCTAATCTTAGGAATCCTTCAAGATGTTGACCTTTGTGTGGGGAGATCTGTCAATCTCAGACCCTGGGTCTTGGATGGGTTATTATAAATTAAAATCTAATACTCCTTCCTTCTCTCTGGATCTATAATGCCCCACTCAATCAGCAGCATCCAGCTTAGATGAGCAACTCACACGCCCTGAGCCGGATGGCAAAAGTAAGCACCATCATCATCCCAAGGGCACAGGCAAAATTAATTAAGGCATTGCCACCAAATATTAGCCCTCCTTGAGTCCCCCCCCAGTTTATTTCTAATTATCTCCCCTTGAGTCACGTCCCCAATGAGTCGAATATTTTATTAGATTTTTAGAGCCTATCTCCTGACAGCTTCAAAGGATTTTTCTATTTTACCACAGTTGATTCCCTTTAATATGCTTCCACCTCTCAACTAAATCTCAGTCCTGAGTCGTATTATAAGACCGTAGCGGGAAGAGTCTTCTGAGGTAACCTAGCCCAGTTCCATCTGATTACGGACGAGGAAACTGAGGCCTGCGGAGTTTGACGGGTGTAAGTGAACATTCCAGCGAACTCGGTGCTTCGGGAGAGGGATGAATAGGAACCATCAGGGTCAAGTTGAAAATGACCCTGGGATAAAGGCCTGTATAGGATAATGCCATCAAGAGGTTAGTCCGTCATCCAGTCATCCTATATCTGCCGTTCCATCAACGAGCCCAGCCCCCACACCCGAGTACTGTAAGTGACCCTTTTATGCCAGCCTCCCGGGGAACAATTCTACCAAGGAACCATAGTAAGAGACATAGTAGCACACTAAAACACACACACACACACACACACACACACACACACACACACACACGTGCGCGCGCAAAACCTAGAGGCAGTGATAAATCCAGAAATAAAAGGAAAGCCTAAAACTTCCTCTAAACAACATTTTATAGATTAAATATGACGCAGTGAGAGGAAATCTACGAGTGGACAAACTGACACAAAATAAAATAAAATAAAATAAAATAAACAAATATTTGGAGCAACGGAGTAAGAGAAAATTCCTTATGGAATGTAGAACAAAGAAGTAAAGAGAGGGTGAGCAAACATTTTCTAAAATTTAAAAAACAAAAAAAAAGAATGCTGTTAAAGTCAGGCTGCGCCTACTCTAAGTTACTCCATACTCTGTGAGACAGCGGCTTTCCAAGCTGAGCCTTGTCCTGAGACGCTCCACTTTACAAATGACCCCATTTTGAGGATGGAAGTGACTATGCACCTGAGTGGACATGTGGACAGTATCAGCTCAGCACAACCCATGCAGCAAGGACTGATAAATGGTTTATTCCTGAGGCGAAAGGCTCCACCCTATAAATTCACCAGAATGAATTGAAACTGGAGGAACGCGTGCCCACGTTCACATCATATCAGGGAAGCCAGGCCTGACATCTCATCGGACGGACAAAGGAAAGGATGTAACTCACTTAAGGACCCCAATAAAGAGGTGGACACCTAGCACCTGCCATATATCTATCCACTCCTGCCTTCATCCGGACATGATCCCTCTTCCCTCTGTTCTACTGGACTCCAAACCTTTTCCCTTAAATCCATGACCCAGATTGGCCTGGATCCCAGCAGCACTTGCTTCCCTGTAGCGTGGCATTTTCATTGTTATCAACACAGAGACTCCCGCATCCCTGTCTGTTTCCCAGCTCCAGCTCCTTGTCTTTTTGAAACCCCTGTCTCTTTAGCCCCCTTCATCGTCACTCTGGAACCTAGGTATAGACATACATAGACATATACATTTACTGAGTAATGCGGGAGGCGATCTGAGTGTTTATATTCACACTTAAGATCGGAATAAAAGAGCCTTGATAACCTTCTGCCAGGGTTATCAAGAAAATAGAAGTATGAATCAGTCTGCTCCCGTTGAAGCTGCTGTATCTTGTGAACGTATTGTCATTGGGTAAATTCTGATAGGGAGAAAAGACTCAAGCATGCTCCCTATGCTTCCCATACGGCAATGTGCGCACGCGCGACAGCGGAAAAGAGTAATTGCTATAGTCTACTACATGAACAACAGGCAGCCCAGGAACTCAGAAAAAAAGAGGAAAGAGAAATATCAACATTTTTTTTTAAGATAGAAGAACATATCATCTTCGACTGAGGATCAAAGTCTCCACCCGAGAGCTCCCTAAATGCCCACACTGGGACAGCGTGTGGGATCCCAGAAAGCCACAGATCAAGAGGAGAGCTGGACGCTGAGGAGAGCAGGAAGCTGAGGAAAGCTGGATGCTGGGAAATGAAGTGTCTTTTAAAAACACTAGGAATCACCTTGGCTTGAAGTTTCTTGTAGCGGCTTAGGTTCTCATTCTAATTGTGTTACCCAAAAGACCTGTTTGCAGTGTCTAACGGAAGGAGGCTAAAGGAAGCCTGCCTCTAGCTGACTCTGATTGGGAAATAAAGTTGCCAGCAGCCAATGGCTGTGCAGGAGACAGGGGCGGGACTTTTAGATCTCCCAGACTAGGAAAGAAGGGACTCGGCCAAGAGAGGGGCTTAGGATAGACCAAGGCAGGAAGGAGCAGGAGGGCGAGAAAGCCCAAATGTAGGTGCAAAGGGAAAGCGGCCCCATGAGAGGGCTGCCCAGAAGGAAACAGGGCAACAAAGATAAAGATTTAGATAGTGTTAACTCAGGAATACCAGAGGGGAATGTGGAGTGGCCATCCATTGAGCTAGTCAAGGCATACCAAAATATAAACGTTGCGTGTCTTTGTGTATGTGTCTTTCATTCGTGAATCCAGAGCTCTTGGGCGGGTGCAGACACCTACCGGGAACTCAGAGCAGATTAACGATTTACAGCTACAATTTCTAATGCTGTAAATAAGACATTAATGGAGCGGCGTCTCTAACATTCACAGAATTTTATGTCTGGCATCCTATACCACCAAATGGCGGATCAAACATGAGGCTGTAATGTCATAACTTTCACACAAGCAAGATTCAGAACAGGCGTCTCCTATGCGTTGCCCTCTAAGAAATTCTTGAGCTTTTGTAAAGAGAGAGAAGACAAACTAGAAGAAAACAGGAGATTCAGGAAAGTGGCCCAACAATGGAGAAGGAGGGGAAGCAGTGAGGCTCGCTGAAGGAGATTAAAAGGGGAGGGGCCTAGAAAGAAAGAACAGGAAGCAGTCGGCTCCTTTGTCCATTCCATTGGCTTCTGTTGGGGCTGTAATCTGTCCAGCTTTCTAGGGATGAACAGAGATTGGCATATGCCAATCATTCAGTACATTTCAAGCTTCAAGGAGTTTATCTAAGACAGACATGTGACCTCATCTGGTCGGTAGAACAAAAGGCTAGGACTGGGATTAGGGGGTCGGGGCGGTCCTAAGAAAGACTCTGGCTCGTGGTAAGAGACGAAGGTTCGATTTGGTTTCGGCCACTGTCCTCCCTGCTTCTCACTCGTGTGGCAAGAAGACAGGCCTGGGGGGTTGGGGATTTAGCTCAGTGGTAGAGCGCTTGCCTAGCAAGCGCAAGGCCCTGGGTTTGGTCCCCAGCTCCGAAAAAAAGAAGAAGACAGGCCTGGATCTGTGTCCGTGGTTTTGGGGTGACTGGTGTGGCGAACACGGTGATGAAGGCAGAGAAGGTTAGTGACAGCTGAGTCTCCATCACCTTGAAGTCTACCTTAGCACTACCTCCTGCCATGATTCTTGTGTTACATAATTACAGATATGCTTAGGCTTCAAACAGTTCAACTTATGACCTTTTAGCTTCACCGTGGCACAAAGCTAAGAGGCATTCAGTAGGACTTTGGATTTTTATCTTCTCCGCCCTGGTATGATATGTACCCACTGCTCTGTAGCCATGCTATGCAGCAGGCCACCACTCCATCTTAAGGGTAAATAACTAATTCTCTGGTGCACGGGGTGGCTCATTAAACAAAGCGCTCACCACGCATGCAAGAATACCTGAATTCAATCTTCTAAACCTATACTTAAAAAGCCAGGCATAATGATGCATACCCAAAATTCCAGAGGTGTGGAGAGATGGTCACAGGGAGACCCCTAGAGTATGTTAGTCAGTTAATCTAGCCTAAATCACAAATTGCAGGCCAAGCAGAAGACCTTGTCTCATATAAAGAAGATGGATGGAACCTGAGGGGCAACACTAGGGAATCCCTCTGGCATCCACACACCACATATAAATACGTCACATACTCATACACAGGCATGCACATGCGTGCACACACACACACACACACACACAAAGCCAAGCATGACAGCATACACCTTATAATTCCAGGACTCAAGAGGCTGAGACAAGAAAATTGCTATAAATTCAAGATCCAGATCGACGACACAGTGAGTCCTCAGGCCAGTGTGGGCCACAGAGTAGGATGCGCAAATGATGGCTCATGACACTGGGGGGAAAAAAATTAATAATAATCTTGAATGTTTCAAGAAAAAAGATAAACAGTCCTGGTGGGTATTTAATTATTTCAACGATCTGATGAAGCTTCCGAGAGGACTGAGTCAGCCAGAGCCTGGCTGACTTCGAGACAGGCTGCAAACTGGCACTTTGGGCTAAGTTTCTGTTTCCCAGAACTTGAAAAGTCCAAAACAAGTCAATTCCAGGAAAAAAAAAATCTCTCACAGGCAGCCAATCAAGGAGCTGCTCAACCACCTAACCTGAGACAACCTAACCAGCACCCAGTCAGAAGCTGCCCCACCACTTGGCTTGAGCCAGGTATAGTTAGTCAGCAAAAGTCCCCTAAATCCCCCAGAACCTTAACCAGTCACAAAGGCACCCATGCCCAGGGGAGATAGAACCAACCAATCACGGGAAAGAAAGGTAAAAGTCACCCACTCCTACCCTTACAGGCTTTAAATTGATTCTGCAAAGTCTACCTGTCTGTCTTCCATCCCCATGTATGTTGGTCCCCTGAATGCAGGCTCTCTGCAGAATAAACACTCTTTGCCTTTGCATACTATTTGAGTCTGGAGTACCAATCTTTGCAAATCATGGACTCTTACACTTCCAGTGATCATAACCTGCGTTTCAGAACATTTCAGACAGACTCTTGCCCATGCACCCAAAAGACCCTTAGAAAACGTTCATATGTGGCCCTGTTCACATGGCGAAAACAGGGAGAAAAAAAATGCAATTATATCAGTTGGGAAGAGGAGTCAGAGAAGTAAAGTGCTTGCTATGCAAGCTCAAGGAACTAAATTTGATAACTAGAAAGTGCCAAGGACCAGCCTAGGCTTGGAGAGGGATTGCTGAGAGAGGGGTGTTTGGGAGCAGTGAGCGAACAACTGGAAGTCAATCGTGAGTACAAGCTGACAGCTCTGTGTTCTGCTCGAGCTGGCTCTCCAAACAGCTGTGTTTTGCTCTTGCAAACCAAAACCCAGTCTTTTATTTACATATCAGTTCAATCGTTACCCCAGGTTCCCTTTTGAACGAGCATTTTATGGCCTGATCCCCTTGACTCTTAAAAAGAAACAGCAAGTACGTGTGTTTTAACATGTACTCGTTTAGCAAATGATCTTCCTGCCTTTGTAAGCACAAGCAATAAGTTTAGCTTGGTGGGACCCCATCCTAAGATTAACATTCCCACCACACCTGGACCTAAACTCACCCTGTCCCAGGCTGACCTTGTACTCAAGGACATGCCTGCCTTTGTAAGCACAGATAGTAAGCTAACTGGGTGGGATCCGACTCTGACCATCATTCCGTCCACACCTGGACCTGAATTCGTTCTCTCTGTCCCAGGCTGACCTTGAACTCAGGAATCTGCCTGCCTTTGTATCTTTCTGACAAGCTGGCTCATTAGTGCAGCTGCCTTTGTTCTTTTAAGCCTGCAAAGCCCTTCAGACAACTCCTATTTCTATCCTTATATTTCGCTCGTAGTTGAGAAATCATGCATTTCTTGAACTCACATTTTCAGAGTTCTTTCCCACAGCTTTAAGGGCTGTCTTGAAGGTCACGTACTTACCATTTTGCTGAGGAACACATTCCTGCCTCCCAGACTTGTGCTGTTGCTAATTAATCATGGAGTCATTGACCCTAACAGAGAAAGCATTCCCCGAGGAAGAACATGAAGTATGTACAGCATTACACAAGCAAGCCGCATGCCCACAGCAGCCATCAGCACGCACGGAGGCCCAGGCCCTGCCGGCTCTGCTCCAGGGAAACTGTCACACTATCCCTTCAACATGGCAGGGCTTGGTACAGAACCTACATTTAGAAAAAGACCTGACACAGTGGCACATACTCGTCATCTCACTTCTGGAGAGGCAGTGACAGACAGGACGATTCATAGACTCCCTGGCCACCCAGCCTAGCTGTGGTGATTAAAATATAATTGGCCCACTACCCAAAGACTATACATGGACTGACCCTGGACTCTGACCTCATAGGTTGCAATGAATATCCTAGTAAGAGCACCAGTGGAAGGGGAAGCCCTGGGTCCTGCTAAGACTGAACCCCCAGTGAACTAGACTGTTGGGGAGAGGGAAGCAAGGGGGGGAGGGTTGGGAGGGAAACACCCATAAGGAAGGGGAGGGGGGAAGGGATTGTTTGCCCGGAAACCAGGAAAGGGAATAACACTCGAAATGTATATAAGAAATACTCAAGTTAATAATAATAAAAAAATAAATAAAAAAATATATATAATTGGCCCATGATAAGTGGCATGATTAGGACATATGGCAGTGTTGGAGTGGGTGTGGCCTTGTTGGAAAATGTACGTCACTTGTGGGATGGGCTTTGGGGCTCCTATGCTCAAACTCCATCCACTGTAGAGGAGACCCTCCCCCTGGGCTCCCTGGAGAAGACAATCTCTCCGTGTTGCCTCCTGATCAGAATGTAGAACTCTCAGTTCCTCCAGTACCATGTCTGCCTGGATGCCGCCATGCCTCCAGCCATGATGATAATGGACTGAACCCTTGAAACTGTAAGCCAGCCCCAACTAAACGTTTTTCTTTATAAAGTTCCTTTATTCCCTTCATAGAAGTAAAACCCTAACTAAGACACTAGCTGAATTGGCGATCTTCAGGTTCAGAGATGGACTGTGTCTCACATATATATATATTAGATATATATATATATATATATATACATATATATATATTAGACAGCTATGAAAGGTTAACCTCTGACCTCCACGTAGTCATGCACCTGTACACACACAAACACACATACCCACATACAAATACACACACCCACCCACACACACACACACACACACACACACACACATCCATTTTTACTAATTAAGAAGTGATTTAATACATCGTGGTACAGAAATACCATGCATTGGCTTTGAAAGCCAAAGTGACACATATCAACACAAATAAATCTCAAAAAATAAATGTTAAGGGAGGAAACTACAGGTACGAAGGCTAAACACAGTGCTTGGTTATTGGACTGTGAGAGGCGGCAGCACTGAATGTCACTTGGGAATGCATACTCCTATGATAGAAATAAAAATAAATTAAGTCCCTTTGGGATGATAGACGCCAGATTCAGGAACATGCAGGCAGGCTGGGGAGTGAGGAACGGTTCTAAAGAAACATCCACGCAGCTTCACGGTCTGTAGCAGTCTCTGTGATGTCTGAACAAATACGGCCAAGTGTAAGTATGAATGTCCACGTGAGGCGATGGGTGTGTGGGAATGCATGCCTTCTCCTATGCCTGTGTCCGTGAAATATTCACAATGCGACTCACTCCCCTCCCAGCTCTGCAGTCTCCCCATCGCCAAAGCCAAAGTTACAACTGCTTCTTGAGTGCAATCAAATTTGTCATATAAAAATATTAACAGATAGGAAACTGGGAGTTTCTCAAATCCCAGCACAAAAAAAAAAAGTGTTTTTTTGCAGTATGAAAATCTGGGAGGGAATATTCGTTTAGAAAGAAGAGCAGTGAATTTAGAAGATTTCAAGGTTGAAATGATCGATTCGGAAAGTTAGCGTGGAGTGACTGAGCATTTTGTCAGAAATGTTATCCCGGCCCTGGGAAGGAATTGGATTTGATGATGTTAAGATCAATCCAGTCCACATTGTTTAATATAATGATATGGAAAACAGATGGTTTGTGGGCAGCTGGGAAAAGAAATGGCTTATTAAGAGAGATTCAGTTTGTTTGATCCGGGAAGCAGAAACTGAAGGGTTGGAGGCCAGAGTCATTCTGTGTTATCAAGAAGAGAGGGTTATCAGAATGTCAGCTGCCATTCGGGAATGAGGAGACCATGACAGGACTATAAGTGGTCAGAAGAAAAAAGACTGTGGGTAGCCAGGACAAATAGTCCATGAACAAGAGTGGGTGTGGACTTGAGGGCTAGCACAGAGGAGGCCCTGAAGGAAGTAGCTGATGGGGAAGGGAAGATGAGATCTGCTAAGGAGCCAGGACTGAGACGAACCCAGGAAAGTCTGCTGAGGGTGGTTAGCCCACCTCTGCTGTAATGCAGCTATGCAGGAAGTAGGGCACCTGGTACGTCTTCCAAAGGGTTCCCTCTTCTCCCGGCATGGGCTCTATTGAACTGTTCCTACAGGCAGTATGTCTCCTTCCTCCCTACCCACCTCACAGAATCTCAAAGGCATTGCTTGGCCCACCCTCCAGCACTGTGCACCGCAGCCAGCCACGTTGGTTTCCATTAAGAGGTCTGGCTGTCCTGGCTGGATTGGTTTCTACTGACTTACCAGCTCTGAGACCTGGAGCAAAAATGCTCGTCCACCCCCATCCATTCCTTAGTTTCAACTCTCACAGGACGATGAGCTTAAGAACCTCGCACACAGCCGTCACTCAGCGAACTGAAACTGGTATCATTACTAGCCTTGGAATCGAATGTCAGATGTTGTAGGACTTCCTCGAATGAAAGCAAGATGGTGGAGGGAGAGACAGCAAAAGTACCTGGGCTGGCAGTTAGCTAGCTGGTGGTTGTCCCTGATACCTTCTAATAAAGGTGTGATTGTGATGAGCATGAGAATAGGCCCAGCCCCAAATAATGAACTGAACAATCCTTTCTCATTACGTCGCTCGTTTTGATACCAGGATTTCTGAGGAGTAGTTATAAGACTCAGCTCTGGCCATTGAGATATGACGGGGGATATCTATCTGTTGTGTGTTAAGAGACTTTTTTAGAACATGGCTCTTGTTTTCCTGATACAGACTCAGACCTTGACTGAGGATGTGGCTCAGTGAAAGAGCCCTTGCCCGGCATGAGGTACTGAGTTCAATCCTCAGCACTGCACTGAAAAGAAGGAGGAGGAGCAGAAGGAGGAGGAGGAAACAGAGAGAGACAGAGGGACACACAGAGAGAAGAAATCCAAGCTGGTCATCACATATACTGCTAGTACTTGGATCTGTGAAAGCCACTTTGTGATCATGTGGTCACAGCCTGAGAATGAAGGTCAGCACACTTGGAATGGAGGACACAATACATATGTGTATAAGTATGTATGTATGTGCATATGTATATAAACACGTTTATGTATGTATATATGTATATATACAAATATATGTGTTTTCATATGTGTGCAGCTTGTATATATATATACTTGTATATATGTATATACAAATATATGTGTGTATGTATGTGTATATGTATGTGTATATGTGTATGTGTATATATAAATGTATGTATTTATGTGTATATATATACAAATATGTGTGTATGTATGTGTATATGTGCATATATGTATATATGCAAATGTGTATATATGCATATATGTACCTATATACGACCTTGGACCTTTGATTGCATCACTGAGCAGCTGAACGATGCCAGCAGCCACTCACCCCAAGATTTCCTGTTAAGCAAGAAAAGTCAGGTACAGTGGTTTAAGTCAGTGTGGGGAAGCTCCCACTACTTGCCCCTGAAAGCATTCTGAACTAACATGTGACTCACAATTTCACTGAACTCTCCAAACATATGACTATTTGCCACACTGGAATGTGAGTACGTTCTCCCCAGTCACAGAGCTAGAGACTAATGCCAGAATTCCCACCAGGAACTATTTGAGACATCAAAGGACTTCTCTTCTTGTTGCTCTGTGACCCTCACGGGGTAGCTCCTGACCCAGTAGGGGCATGAAGATTCTCTGGACGTCTGTTAGGGATGCAGTCTCTGGCCCTCCTCAGACAGATAGGCTCAGACTGTACAGTAACTTAACATGACCCGTAGTGCTGCCTGTATGGCCCTAGAAGAAAGAAGAAAGACCAACCGTTGAAACCTTCAGGAAGCATTTCAACTCAAAGAGAAGGAGAAATCTCTAAATGATTCCTGCTTGGGAAAGAAAGGGTCTGGAGGTAAAACTTGAGTTTCCAGTAAGGATCTGTCCAGCATCGACAAATACCCCACCCCCTGCCCCGCCCCCGGTGATTTTTCCCATTGACCTTTCCTGAACCTGAGATTTCACCATTAGAGACATCCCTAGATGTCATTAACGCAGAAACTAGCAAATAAATGCCTTTCTGGAGGTGCATGCCCTGCATAGCAAGTACAAGTTTTCAGGGTGATTTCGGCAGATGGAGAAAAGTCAGAGATGCTGGAAGGTAGGGGGATGAAGGTCATGGTTCTGGGCTCCCTAATGGCTAACCTTCTTGACACAGCCCGGTAGGAAGCCGAGGAAATAAATCGGAGCTGGGCAGCTGAACCAGGGCAGCAGGCAGTGGGAAAGGGAGCCTCAGGTGGCCTGGGGAAGCGAATTCGCACTATCGCCTGCTGATAACCACCTGCCGCTGGGGTTGAGGCTTCCCTCAGCTTTCTCTGTGGCGTCCCCATCACTGACTGAGCCCCCAGGCAAAAGCTGTGAACTCCACACAGACTTCGGAAGCATACACATGTAACCACATTCTCACCCTTTTGAATTTAATTCCACAGTATAATTAAGCACATACACGGCACATGCATGGCTATAATACCAGCTGTCTGTTCAATTTGGAAGTGTGTATTAAACAAATGCAAGGAAGGGGCAACAATCCCCGAGCCTTAGGTCTGGAGGAGGAGCCACTCAACCAGCCCCACAAATAAATATTTTCTGTGGCACACTGCCACCAAGTGGCCAGATGTGGGAATGACAGCACAGTGAAGCTCTAAATGGACAAATCAGTTTCTTGGCTGTCCTTGGACCCCTGGCACCTGACAACCGCTCAGAAATTGCTTTTGAACCAAATTTAATTTAATTGAGTTGGAATTGGGTGAAGTGAATTGATTAAGCATTCAATGAACAGATGTGTATTGGAGCAATTATTAAGGTTTGTTTGGTGAGCCTTCATAATGTGCCCAGCATCATGATTGTCACACAATGGATCATCGAATAGTAGGGAAGACAGGAGGGAGGGGGGGTTGAGGGAAGTGAGATGAAGAGAAAGGGAGGAAGAGAGAAAAACAAGTACTGTCATACCGACATAAACTAACATAAGCCTATGACCTTCCTTTTCTTTTTGTTTGGTAGGTTTGTTGGTTTTAATGTTTTGTTTTGTTTTGTTTTGTTTTGTTTTGTTTTGTTTTGTTTTGTTGAGACCAGAGCCACCCCGGTGATGGAATATAAAAGTGATGGCCACTTCAACCCAGCTACATATGGTCTTCTTTTTTTTTTTTTCCTTTTATTGGATATTTTATTTACATTTCAAATGTTATCCCTTTTCCAGTCTCCCCGTCCAGAAACCCAATCCCCTCCCCTCCCCTGCTTCATGAGTTAGGATGCTCCCCCACCCACCCACTCATTCCCGCCTCCCCATCCTGACATTCCCTTACACTGGGGCATCAAGTCTTCACAGGACCAAGGGCCTCTCCTCCCACTGATGCCCGACAAGGCCATCCTCTGCTACATATGGGGCTGGAGCCATGGGTCATTCCTGTGTACTCTTGGGATGGTGGTTTAGTCCCTGGGAGCTCTGGTTGGTTGGTATTGTTGTTCTAATGGGGTTGTTAACCCCTTTAGATTCTTCAATCCTTTCTCTAACTCCTCCAGTGGGGACCCCGTTCTCAGTTTAATGGTTGGCTGTGAGCATTTGCCTCTGTATTTGTCAAACTCTGGCAGAGCCTCTCAGGAGACAGCTGTATCAGGCTCCTGTCAGCATGCACTTCTTGGAATCAGCAATATTGTCTGGGTTTGGTGGCTGCATATGGGATGGATCCCCAGGTAGAGAAGTCTCTGGATGGCCTTTCCTTCAGTCTCTGTCCTGTAAGTATTTTTGTTCCACCTTCTAAGAAGGACTGAAGCATCTACACTTGGTTGGTCTTGCTTCTTCTTGAACTTCATGTGGTCTGTGAATTGTATCTTCAGTATTCCAAGCTTTTGGGCTAATGTCTACTTATCAGTGAGTGCATACCATGTGTGTTCTTTTGTGACAGGGTTACCTCACTCGGGATGATGTTTTCTAGTTCCATCCATTCCTAAGAATTTCATGAAGTCATTGTTTTTAGTCATTGTGTAAATGTACCACATTTTCTGTATCCAATCCTCTGTTGTAAGATATCTGGGTTCCAACATATAAAAAAGACACGTGCTCCACTATGTTCATCGCAGCCTTATTTATAATAGCCAGAAGCTGGAAAGAACCCAGATGCCCTTCAACAGAGGAATGGATACAGAAAATGTGGTATATCTACACAATGGAATATTACTCAGCTATCAAAAACAACGAGTTTATGAAATTTGTAGGCAAATGGTTGAACTGGAAAATATCATCCTGAGTGAGCTAACCTAATCACAGAAAGACATACATGGTATGCACTCATTGATAAGTGGCTATTAGCCCAAATGCCTGAATTACCCTAGATGCCTAGAACAAATGAAACTCAAGACGGATGATCAAAATGTGAATGCTTCACTCCTTCTTTAAAAGGGGAACAAGAATACCTTGGCAGGAAGAGAGAGGCAAAGATTAAAACAGAGACTGAAGGAACATCCATTCAGAGCCTGCCCCACATGTGGCCCATATATATACAGCCACCCAATTAGACAAGATGGATGAAGCAAAGAAGTGCAGAAGTGTAGATCGCTCCTGAGAGACACAGCCAGAATACAGCAAATACAGAGGCGAATGTCAGCAGCAAACCTCTGAACTGAGAATAGGACCCCCGTTGAAGGAATCAGAGAAAGAACTGGAAGAGCTTGAAGGGGCTCGAGACCCTATATGTACAACAATGCCAAGCAACCAGAGCTTCCAGGGACTAAGCCACTACCTAAAGACTATACATGGACTGACCCTGGACTCTGACCTCGTAGGTAGCAATGAATATCCTAGTAAGAGCACCAGTGGAAGGGGAAGCCCTGGGTCCTGCTAAGACTGAACCCCCAGTGAACTAGACTGTTGGGGGGAGGGCGGGAATGGGGGGAGGGTGGGGATGGGAACACCCATAAGGAAGGGGGGGGGGGGAGGGGATGTTTGCCCGGAAACCGGGAAAGGGAATAAGAGTCGAAATGTATATAAGAAATATGCAAGTTAATAAAAAAAAAAAATAAATAAATAAAAAAAAAAAAAAAAGATATCTGGGTTCTCAGTGAACGGGATTGTTGGGAGGAGGGCGGTAATGGGAGGAGGATGGGGAGGGGAACACCCATATAGAAGGGGTGGGGAGGGGTTAGGGGGATGTTGGCCTGGAAACCAGGAAAGGGAATAACAATTGTAATGTAAATAAGAAATACCCAATTTAATAAAGATGGAGAAAAAAAGGAAGGAAGGAAGGAAGGAAGGAAGGAAGGAAGGAAGGAAGGAAGGAAGGAAGAAACAAGCTTCAGCTCAGTCAGAAGATGACAAATGCAGAGGCAAATTTGCCTGCAGCCAACCATTGAACTGAGAACAGGGTCCCCAATGGAGGAGTTAGACAAAGGACTGAAGGAGCTGAAGGGGTTTGCGACCCCATAAGAACAACAATGCCAACCAACCAGGCCCCTCAGAACTCCCAGGGACTAAACCACCATCCCAAGAGTACACAGGGATGGACCCATAGCTCCAGCCCCATAGGTAGCAGAGGATGGCCTTGTCAGGCATCAATTGGAGGAGAGGTCCTTGGTCCTGTGAAGGCTAGATGCCCCA
Organism: Rattus rattus; assembly: GCF_011064425.1. Classification (NCBI taxonomy): domain Eukaryota; kingdom Metazoa; phylum Chordata; class Mammalia; order Rodentia; family Muridae; genus Rattus; species Rattus rattus. The sequence continues at coordinate 170,378,086 of NC_046154.1, read as the reverse complement.
GTGTAGGGGAATGCCAGGGCAGGGAGGCGGGAGGAGTTGGGTGGAAGGGAACATCCTCATAGAAGCAGGGGGAAGGGGGTAGGATGGCGGGTTTCTGGAGGGGAAACCAGGAAAAGGGATATCATTTAAAATGTAAATCAAAAAAATCCAATAAAAGAAAAAAATAATTAACAGTAAAGATAAATCCGAAAAAAAAAAGATAACTGGGTTCTTTTCAGTTTCTGGCTATTATAAGTAAGGCTGTTATGAACATAGTGGAGCACGTGTCCTTGTTATATGTTGGGGCATCTTTTGGGTATATGCCCAGGAGTGGTAGAGCTGGGTCCTCAGGTAGTTCAATGTCCAATTTTCTGAGGAACCTCCAGACTGATTGCCAGAGTGGTTGTACCAGTCTGCAATCCCACCAGCAATGGAGGAGTGTTCCTCTTTCCCCACATCCTTGCCAGCATCTGCTGTCACCTGAGTTTTTGATCTTAGCCATTCTGACTGGTGTGAGGTGGAATCTCAGGGTTGTTTTGATTTGCATTTCCCTGATGACTAAGGATGTTGAACATTTCTTTAGGTGCTCACAGCCATTTGATATTCCTTAGTTGAGAATTCTTTCTTTAACTCTGTATCCCATTTTTAATATGGTTATTTGATTCTCTGGAGTCTAACTTCTTGAGTTCTTTGTATATATTGGATATTAGCCCTCTGTCAGATGTAGGATTGGTAAAGATCTTTTCCCAATCTGTTGGTTGCCGTTTTGTCCTAACAACAGTGTCCTTTGTCTTACAGAAGCTTTGCAATTTTTTGAGGTCCCATTTGTCGATTCTTGATCTTAGAGCATAAGCCATTGGTGTTCTGTTCAGGAAATTTTCCCCTGTGTCCATGTGTTCAAGGATCTTGCCCACTTTCTCTTCTATTAGTTTCAATGTATCTGGTTTGATGTGGAGGTCCTTAATCCACTTGGACTTGAGCTTTGTACAGGGTGATAAGAATGGATCAATTTGCATTCTTCTACATGCTGACCTCCAGTTGAACCAGCATCATTTGTTGGAATCCTGTCTTTTTTCCCCCACTGGATGGTTTTAGCTCCTTTGTCAAAGATCAAGTGACCATGGGTGTGTGGGTTCATTTCTGGGTCTTCAATTCTATTTCTGGGTCTTCAATTCTATTCCATTGATCTACCTGCCTGTCTCTGTACCAATACCATACAGTTTTTATCACTATTGCTCTGTAAAACACTGGAGGTTAGGGATGGTGATTCCCCCACAAGTTCTTCTATTGTTGAGTATAGTTTTCACTATCCTGGGTTTTTTGTCATTCCAAATGATTTGCAAATTGCTTTCTAATTCTATGAAGAATTGAGTTGGAATTTTGGTGGGAATTGCTTTGAATCTGTAGATTGCATTTGGCAAGATGGCCATTTTTACTATATTAATCCTGCTAATTTCATGAGTATGGGAGATCTTTCCATCTTCTGAGATCTTTTTTCAATTTCTTTCTTCAGAGACTTGTAGTTCTTGTCATACAGATCTTCCACTTGCTTGGTTTTAGTCACACCAAGGTATTTTACATTATTTGTGACTATTGTGAAGGGTGTCCTTTCCCTAATTTCCTTCTCAGCCTGCTTATCCTTTGAGTAAAGGAAGGCTACTGATTTGTTTGAGTTAATTTTATATCCAGCCACTTTGCCAAAGCTGTTTATCAGGTATAGGAGTTCTCTGGCAGAATTTTGGGGGTCACTTAAGAATATTATCATATCATCTGCAAATAGTGATATTTTGACTTCTTCCTTTCCCATTTGAATCCCTTTGAGCTCCTTTTGTTGTCTGATTGCTCTGGCTAGAACTTCAAGAACTATATTGAATAAGTAGGGAGAGAGAGGGCAGCCTTGTCTAGTCCCTGATTTTAGTGGGATTGCTTCAAGTTTCTCTCCATTTAGTTTGATGTTGGCTACTGGTTTGCTGTATATTGCTTTTACTATGTTTAGATATGGGCCTTGAATTCCTGATCTTTCCAAGACTTTTATCATGAAGGGATGTTGAATTTTGTCAAATCCTTTCTCAACATCTAATGAGACCATCATGTGTTTTTTTTTTTTCCCCCTTTGAGTTTGTTTACATAGTGGATTACATTGATGGATTTCTGTACATTGAACCATCCCTGCATCCCTGGGATGAAGTCTACTTGATCATGATGGATGATCATTTTGATATGTTCTTGGATTCAGTTTGTAAGAATTTTATTGTGTATTTTTGCATCGATATTCATAAGGGAAATTGGTCTGAAGTTTTTTGTTTTTTGTTTTGTGGTTGGATCTTTGTGCAATTTAGGTATAAGTGTAACTGTGGCTTCATAGAAAGAATTGGGTAGTGTTCCTTCTGTTTCTATTTTGTAGAATAGTTTGGATAGTATTGGTATCAGGTCTTCTATGAAGGTCTGATAGAATTCTGCACAAAACCAATCTGTTTCTGGGTTGTTTTTTGTTTTGTTTTGATTTTTTGTTTTTTTGTTTTTTTGGGGGTTTTTGTTTGTTTGTTTGTTTGTTTTTGGTTTGGTTTGGTTTGGTTTGGAGAAGTTTAATGACTGCTTCTATTTCTTTAGGGGTTATGGGACTGTTTAGATGGTTTATCTGATCCTGATTTAACTTTGGTACTTGGTATCTGTCTGGAAAATTGTCCATTTTATCCAGATTTTCCAGTTTTGTTGAGTATAGCCTTTTTTAGTAGGATCTGATGCTTTTTTGGATTTCCTCAGTTTCTATTGTTATGTCTCCCTTTTCATTTCTGATTTTGTTAATTGGGATACTGTCTCTGTGCCCTCTGCTTAGTCTAGCTAAGGGTTTATCTATCTTGTTGATTTTCTCAAAGAACCAGCTCCTGGTTTTGTTGATTCTTTGTATAGTCCTTTTTGTTTCTACTTGGTTGATTTCAGCTCTGAGTTTGATTATTTCCTACCTTCTACTCCTCTTGGGTGGATTTGTTTCTTTCTGTTTTAGAGTTTTCAGATGTGCTGTCAAACTGTTAGTGTTTGCTCTCTCCAGTTTCTTTTAGAGGCACTCAGAACTATGTGTTGTCCTCTTAGCACTGCTTTCATTGTGTCCCATAAGTTTGGGTAAGTTGTGCCTTCATTTTCATTAAATTCTAAAAAGTCTTTAATTTATTTCTTTATTTCTTCCTTAACCAAGTTATCATAGAGCATTGTTCAGCTTCCATGTATATGTGAGCTTTTCTGTCGTTTTTGTTGTTATTGAAAACCAGCCTTAGTCCATGGTGATCTGATAGGATGCTTGGGATTATTTCTATCTTCCTGTATCTGTTGAGGTCTGTTTGTAACAAATTATATGGTCAATTTTGGAGAAGGTAACATGAAGCCCTGAGAAGAAGGTATATCCTTTTGTTTTAGGATGAAGTGTTCTCTTGATAGCTGTTAAATCCATTTGGTTCATAACTTCTGTTAGTTTCACTGTGTCTCTGTTCAGTTTCTGTTTCCATGATCTGTCTATTAATGACAGTGGGGGTGTTGAAGTCTCCCATTATTATTGTGTGAGATACAATGTGTACTTTGAGCTTTAGTAATGTTCCTTTTATGAATGTGGATTCCCTTGCATCCTCTGGCCTTCTTAACAGCACTTCTGCCATGTATCCTGGGGCTGTGGGGTCCTGGAGATAGTGACAGGCACAAGTTCTCCACGTCCTTATTTGATTTCAGTCTAAACCTCCCTTTGTTCTGCATTTTTGTGACCTACCTGGCTTCTTTCCCATTTTATACAACTGCAGAACATGCCACACGATGTGGAATAAATACATGATGATGTGAAATATGCTTTACAGTTGACAAATCATTTTGGATTAACATGAAACAGAGTTGTCATTTTATAGACACTGTAAGGGAGCCTGAAACGTCAGAGAACCTATGCACATCACACATAAAGTCTGTAGGTCTCCTCTCTATGTCCTGCCAACTTTGTGCCTGCAGGTGGCACATGTCAGAGGCTTCCTCACAAGGCTCACTCAGGAACACCCATCCCGCATCCACCTCTCCCAGGAAAAATAATATGTATTTTTAACCACTGACCCATCTTTCCAGCCTTCATCTTGCTTTTTTTTTTTTTAACATCTCTTTTTTTTTTTTATTAACTTGAGTATTTCTTATTTACATTTCAACTGTTATTCCCTTTCCCGGTTTCCAGGCAAACATCCCCCTAGCCTCTCCCCCTTCCCTTCTATATGGGCTTCCCTCCCCATCCTCCCCTATTACCGCCCCTCCCCCAACAATCACTGGGGTTCAGTCTTGGCAGGACCAAGGGCTTCCCTTCCACTGGTGCTCTTACTAGGATATTCATTGCTACCTATGAGGTTGGAGCCCAGGGTCAGTCCATGTATAGTCTTTGGATAGTGGCTTAGTCCTAGAAGCTCTGGTTGCTTGGCATTGTTGTTCATATGGGGTCTCGAACCCCTTCAAGCTCTTTCAGTCCTTTCTCTGATTCCTTCAACAGGGGTCCCGTTCTCAGTTCAGTGGTTTGCTGCTGGCATTCGCCTCTGTATTTGCTGTATTCTTGCTGTGTCTCTCAGGAGAGATCTACATCCAGTTCCTGTTGGCCTGCACTTCTTTGCTTCATCCATCTTGTCTAATTGGGTGGCTGTATATGTATGGGCCACATGTGGGACAGGTCCTGAATGGGTGTTCCTTCTGCCTCTGTTTTAATCTTTGCCTCCCTATTCCCTGTCAAGGGTATTCTTGTTCCCCTTCTAAAGAAGGAGTGAAGCATTTGCATTTTGATCATCCATCTTGAGTTTCATGTTCATGTTCATCTTGCTTTTGAAAAGGGTCCAAAAGTGTTCAAGGGTAACTCCTACTGACCCCTGAGGCAGAAGTACTCTCTCCCCTGGCTGCTTCTCCTACCTCTTGTATACCTGCCTGACCACTGACTGTAGCTGGTTGCCTCGATAGTCCACAGGCTTCCTAAGATTAAGAATGGCATAAAGGAATAACCCTACACATACACCTCAGATCTTAGAGAACGATCAAGACAATCCTAGTAGGGTAAGGAGATAGCTCAGTCTGTGTAGCGCTGCCTGACTGTGAGAGACTTGAGTTCAATCTCCAGAAAGCAGGAGCCTGAGCTTGTGAGCTCTGGAGAAGCAGGGACAGGTGGGTCCCAAGATCTCAATGGCCAGCTAGACCCAGGCCAGCGAGGGACCCTGTCTCAACAAGAGTGTTGTTGTTACAAAATACCAAGATGGATGGCTTGTAAGGAACAGCATTCTTCTCTGGCAAGCATACACACACACACACACACACACACACACACACACACAGAGTGGGGGGTGGGTAATGAGCCAGCCATGAACTCACAATTCTATCCAAACACAGCACTGGGCCTGATAACATTGGGTTGAAAACCAAATCTCTTATAAGTCTATCATCCTCCCAGATATGAGCCTATGGTCAATGCCTAGGACAGGCAAAGACTGATCCATGTGCCCTCAGAGACTGCCACAAAGACAACAACAAAAGAGCCTTCTTTGATAAAGGAGAGAGGGCCACCTATTACTAGCTGAGTCTGAAGGCTTTGGTTACCTCTTATAGCTTCCATCCCATATTATGCTGATAGGGACAATTTTTAAGTTAGGAACTTGCAAGTCCCTTGAGGGGCGAGGACAGATTCTGCTTCAAAAACTTGGTCTGTGAGCTGTAGCCTTTTTCAAGGCATGGGAACCATTGGGTTTTAAAGAGCCTAGTAGACAGCCCCATGTTCTTCTGAATTCCAAATAAAATGAGAAACAAGACATGTTGGTCATGGTGATAGAATTATAATAGCAACTATCAATCATTGTTATGGAAACCAAATATTAAAATACTCAATAGCACTGCCTGAGCTTTTCTGGAGAGGAAACAGGTACCTGAAGCTTAACCATTTGTCTAAGGTCCTGTGGCGAGCAAGAGGGGGAACCAAGATTTGTATTTGGCAATGCTCACCCAAAACCACCTTTCAACACTTCCTTTCAAACACACAGCAACCAGAAGAGAGTACGGCTTGGCTCTATGGTCAAAGAGGCTTCCTCAAACACCCTCCCTAAATCAAACCCCATCCTCCAAACTGTGACCTTCCCCTGCAAGGTCAGAACCTTCCCCAGAACAGAAAGCAGATGGGAATGTGTGTCCTCAGCAGGACTGGATACTCAATGTGCAAAGACCAGAGCAAGAGGAAAATGCAGAACCTCATGTTTAAAAGTCAGTAGTGATTTCAGACTTGACAAGAGCACAGCATTATACCAAGCATAGGCCCCTTCTGAGCACAGCATCCTGTGCTGTAACACAGATCTCACACCCACGAACTTGCAGAGGAGCCCAAGAGTACATCCAGTTCCCTCCCTTCCCAGATAAGTTGTTCCTAGGGGCAGAAGCCAGGATGCTGAGAAAATAGAACAGTTGTTCTTGGGCTCATCTACCCTTCTAGGGAATGGAAGGAAAACTCACAGTTAGAGGCCAAACCTACTCCATCTTAAGACCAACCTCCATCTTAAGAAAAACTTGACCTAGGCTGCACCCAAGTACCAAGAAGGACCCTGTGTCTTGTCCTTGGCCCACACCCCAGAGTCACTCCCTAACTACATCCTAGCAACAGTCAATCAAAGACTAGTCTGATAGTTTCAGATGTTCTTTCAGACTATTCATGATTTTGCCTCAGAGCACTCACCTGAGGGCTTACAACTAGATGCTTGCCAGGCTGAATCCACCTCTCTTGTTCACTATTTCCTATAAAGTCCTGTTGAGAGCTCAGGGCCTCGCCCTCCCACCTGCTTCACCTTCCTGTCAGAGAGTGTTGCCCAAGCTCGAGCTTGAATAAAGACCCTAACGTGACTGAGTGAGTCAGCTCCTTGGTGATCTTTTGGGGCTCGAGAACAAGGCACAACAACACATTTTCAGAATCGGGAGGCAATGCTCTGTCATACAGGAGACATGTTTGACAAGACATTAGACACATGCATAGCACACTGCATTCTGTGCACACATGTGGGGTCTCCAACCCCTCAAGTGCTTCTCTTTAAATCTCTCTACTGCTGCAAGCACATAAAGAAAGGAAGAGGGGGCCAGCAGAATGGCTCCTCTGGCAAGCCTCACCACCAGGGTTCAGTCCCCAGGCCCCACACAGTGACAAGAGAGAATCTGTTCTTACAAGCTGTCCTTTGAACTCCACCCATGCATCATGGTACACATACACACACACACACACACACACACACACACACACACACACCACACCACACAAACGGGTGTACACATACACATACACATAAACACACACTCAAAGTAAATTCATGTAGAAAATAATTATTAACGTAATGATAGCATTCTCATTTTTGTCTTTTTTAAGAGAGGTAGAGCTGATATTACACACACACACATACACACACACACACACACACACACACCCTGAGAGACTCTCACAACGTCTTTTCCAGATCTAATTCTTTGGTATAGAACATTGTCATTTAATCCTCGGCTAATCTTCCTCAATCTTCAATCTCAGTAGAGCTCTAACTGGCTCAGAACAAGTCAGCTTGCTTTCTCCCACAGGTAACTACTATGCCACATGCGTTATTGCAACCAGAAATTTTCAGTCTCATCCCCCACGTCTGTCAATTTGGAAGGCAGGATTGACGCTCAGTGTGGTCTGCCTTCTCATTAACCCTGAATTGCCTCCTCCTATCCAGAGCTGTAACAGTTAACATCTTATCAAAGTGGTCTGCAACAGCCATCCGGTTGAGCCATTGAGGGATAAAAATGAGTGATCCATAAGCCAATGATGGCGAAAATATAAAAACAGGCCTTAAAGAAGTAAGGTCTCCATTGAACGTCTCGTGGACAGCACATAATCCTTTATTATGCTCGCTGTGCTATATACCTGGATGTGGAAAATGCTCTGGTGTAACTCCTCAAATGTAATACTGGTTCTGAATGCCACCTTGGAAATGGTGACCAATAAAATTTTCCAGCGATGTAGACCGTAGCTCTTAATGGTTTTCTAAACAAAATAGCATACAAGTTCAGGGACTCAGGTCTTAAAAATATTTTTTTAAATGATGGTTTAGATAGGACATTTCTAAACAGATAATGTGTTCCTATTCAGTCAACCCTTCCTCCCCATCTATGAAGCCTGCTTTTGCAGATTCAATCAACCTTGGACCAAAAGTATCCAAAGGAGGGGCGTACAGGACTGGAGAGATGGCTCGACAGTTAAGAGCATTTACTATTCTTGTGGAAGACCCAAGGTCAGTTCCCAACACCCACATCAGGCAGCTCACAACAGCCTGGAACTCCAGTTCCAGGGCATCTGACACCATCTTCTGGCCTCTGCGGGTGCTAGTATACAGGGTGTGCATGACGTCATGTAGCCCGTACATGGACACGCCAATAAAACTAATCATTCCAAGAGGGCTGTGACCCCAGTAGGCAGTATGATCTCCTTAAGCTATCATTACATATGTGGCCCATTACTAACTGAAAGTTCACTATGTGATACATGACTATATGCCTGTGTGCTGTGGTTTGAATATGGTCCTCCTAGGCTCACGTGTCTGAATGCAAGGCTCAGAGGGAGTGGCACTGTCAGGAGGTGGGGCCTTGTTGGAGCTAGGGTGTCACGGTGGAGGAATGCTTTGTTGTCCCATAAAAACTCAAGCCACACCCAGAGAGACAGTCTCCTGCTGCTGGCAGACCAAGAAGTAGAACTTTCAGCTCCTTCTCCAGCACCGTATCTGCCTGGACTCAGCCATACTTCCCACCATAGCAGCAATAGACTAGGCCTCTGAAACTGTAAGCTAGCCCCAGTGAAATGTTTTCCTTTATGAGTTGCTGTGGTCACGGTGTCTCTTCACGGTCATAAACCTTAACTAAGACAGTGCCCTTCGTTGTAAAAAGAACATGGACTCAGAATCTTAGTCTGAGAGAAGACCCTGTAGATACGAGCTTCAAAGCATGTACAGCAAAACCAAAGCTCAAGGGACAGAAGGCAACCACGTGATCAGCAGCAACATGAGCATGGCTTTACTGGAGGCACGAACACTGCCTCAAGGACCACATGTAGCTTACTTGCAGGTGTTTGCAATCAGTACAATAATGACATCCTTTTGGTAGAGGAAGAAACTGAAACTTAGAAAGGTTAAGTAACTTGCCCAGCCACTCAAGATTAGTACATGGCCAAGCCAACACGTAAGCCCAAGCCCTTAATGCTGTGTGCTAGTACGGATGCAGTACCACAATTAGCTAACACTTCTTTTTGCTTTTGCTTTGCTATTCCCTTTCTCCCCTCTTTGACTACCTCCCTTGACAATAGAGTGGGCCACTTGTAAATATCTCCGGTGTGCCCAGAGAAATCCCAGAAAGGAGGAAGAGAAGGGAAGGAAACCAGCAGACAGGTCACCCAGCTGCAAGTATCTGAGCCCAGGTCTCCTGTCACCAGAACACCTCAGGACACAGACGTCCATCCTTCTTGTCCAGGATCAGAGCTTTCACCAGAAGAATGGGGTGTCCGTGGGGGCCTCTGAACAAGGGAGCCGCAAAGCTGCCTGAGTGACTTCCCCAGTCTCCTTAAGATATGTGTCTCAGGCACAGAGGAGAAGCTGGAGAGGAAGGTCTGTGGGGGCTGAACAGCAATGGCAGCTTGCCTGTGCTGGTTGTGCCTGCCTCACAGGGACAGTTCTACCAAGGAACCATAGTAAAAGACATAGTAGCTACACACACACAGAGAGAGAGAGAGAGAGAGAGAGAGAGAGAGAGAGTCACTTCTGCAGTTGCCTTTGAAAGGTAAAGGGAATATCCCTTTGCTGAAGGTCTTATGCTTAGGGCTGGAGAGGTAACTCAGAGGTTAAGAACACCTGTTCTCCCCAGTGAACTAGACTGTTGGGGAGAGGGCAGCAAAAGGAGGAACACCCATAAGGAAGGGGAGGAGGAGGGGGGGATGTTTATCGAAACCGGGAAAGGAATTGAAATGTATATAAGGTTAACAATAATAAAAAAAAAAATAAAAAAAATAAAAAAAATTAAAAAAAAAAGAACACCTGTTCTGAGGGGATTTAGGCTCAGTGGTAGAGCGGTTAAGAAGGCCCTGGGTTCGGGTCCTCATCTCCGGGGCGGGGGGGGGAAGGGACCTGTTCTTCCAGAGAACCTGAGTTCAGGTCACAGCACCCACGTTGGGTGGCTCACGAGCACCTGTAGCTCCTGCTCCAGAGGATCTGATATCCTCTTCTGGCTTTCATGGGTACCCATGCATTCATAGCCTGTACTCCCACAGTTACACACACACATACAAATGAAATAAAAATAAATCTCCTTTAACTATCTTGTGCTGTGCCTGGTGTGGTGATGCTGAAAAGGCTAAATCAAGATAATTGTGCATTTGAAACCAGCTGAGCTACATAGTAAGATGTTTTCTCCAAAAAAAATGGGAGGGGGACAGGGCAAGGGCAAGGAAGATGTTCACTGGGTAAGGCAATGGGCATGGAAGTGTAAGGACCATTCTATTCCAGGCCTTCCGAGAGTAGATTACATCATGGAGAAACAGAGATTGACCCCAAACAGCTCCCAGCAGATAGCCATGGGATAGTGGATGAAGACGCCGAGTGTTCTAGTAAAACTGTACACTGTATAATTGAACGCAGAAAACAGCCATAATGCTATATTTTCTGCCAAGAATGTGGACTTCCCATCTCAGGTAGAGATAGATACTACCCAAGATACCCTAAGAACAAGTTATTTATTTCTCTAGTAGGAATGAACATAAGGCAGAAGCCGTGTCATTAAATGCTCCTAGCCTTCACGTTGATGCCTGGTTTACAAAGAATATTTTTGTCTTCCGTGTAGCTACCTTCATGGAGAGAATAATCTAAATCAGGATGTGCTTAGAGTCACCTGGCCTTGCCAGCTTCCTTGGCATTTGTAGTTCTTAGTGGAGACTGAGAGACGTACTTCTAGACTCGTTTCTTGCTCTTTGGAGACTCGGTTCATGAGTGCCCATCCCAGAAAGATGGACATTCAGGATGGTTGTGCAGAATCAGATTCTGAGTATAAAAAGCCAGAACTATATACTGGACCATGATCAAGTCCTTTTGTATGCCATGTTTCCTGACAACCATCACAAGGCTAAGAAGGTATAGGAGAGAATGAAGTCACTGGTCTATTTCTAAAGACAGAGCAGATTGGCTGGGTTTTGAAGGTGGGACAACTGTATTATGTATGTTAATGGGAACAGAATGAAATGGGGTTTCTGATGTAGAGAACTGGGAGACCTAGAAGGGACCTGTGATATCTTTAAGAGCCTAGACCATGTTACATTCTAACATATCCTCCATCTCACCACCACCCAGAGACATGGCAAGTGATCAATGAATATTTGCTGAATGAATGAACTGATTGGATGGGCTGTGGAGATTCTCCGAAGTATAAAAGAAACGATTGTTTGCCTAGGAAAAGGAGCCAACAGAACCAATAGGAGATACTAATTATTTGGTTTTGGACCCTAGGACAAGGGGCTGGGGTATATATTATATATACAAAGCAGACCTGGCCTCCAGGTTCTCCCAGCATCCCTCAGTCCCTATCTGTCATATCCTGTCCCCAATCCCTAACTTACCAGCCCAGAGGCAAGACTGCCCTTCTCCCAGAGGCTCCTCCCTGAGATCTCTCTCTCTCTCTCTCTCTCTCTCTCTCTCTCTCTCTCTCTCTCTCTCTCTCTCTCCCTTCTCCTCCTCCTCCTCCCCCACACCTCCCTCTCCCCCCCCCCTCCTCCTCCTCCTTCTCCTTCTTTTCTCTGTCTGTACATGCACCCCTTTCTCTTTCTTCCTCCCCTACTCCTGTTCCCTTTCCTCTTTCCCCATGGCAACTTCCCTGGCCTTGGCCCTTGGGGCCAGTGAACTCACCTGCCCAAGTGCAGCTTCCCAATAAACCTACCTTTAATATAATCCAATCTGACTTAAACTGGCTCATTTCACCAGCAGCAGAGAAATAACCTACCAGTCACCAATGACAAAATAGCAGCTTTCCAGTGTCACATTGTGCTCATCCAGTCAGATGAGGACATTGTCTCCTTCCAACCTCTGAGGCTCTAGCTGCAAGAGACTCTGGCAAGTATAGTATATAACTTACTCTTCGGCTTCTATAGCTCAGAAAGGCACACAGTGGTGACATAATCAGAGTATGTATACCACACAACCTTAAGCCCAGTATCGTAAGCATTGAAATTACATCATCTCCGCTTTAATAGAAGAAAAATCCGACTCCTAAAGAAATTAAATGACAAGATTGTTGTCCTAGTTGGGCTTTATTGTCAGTTTGGCATAGGGCAGAATAATACGAAAGGAATTCCATTAGGGAATCGTCAAAATCAGATTGACCTATGAGCATGTCTGTCTTAGTTAAGGTATCCATTGCTGTGAAGAGACATCATGGCCAAGGCAACTCTTATAAAGGCAGACATTTAACTGGGGCTGGCTTACAGATTCAGAGGCGATAGGTTATCATCACGGCAGGAAGCACGGCAGGATCCAGGTAGACATGGTGCTGGAGAAGTAACTGTGAGTTCTACATCTTAATCCAAAGGCAGCCAGGAGCAGACTGGCATCTTCAGGCAGCTGAGAGGAAGCTCTCTTCTGTAATAGGTGGAACCTCAGCACAGGAGACCTCCAAAGCCCACCCCAGAGTGACACAGTTCCTCCAACAAGGCCACACCTCCGAACATCGCCACTCCCTTTGGGTCAAGCATATTCAAATCACCACAATGTCTGTTGGTAGAAGGCCCCGGAGGTAGCACCACCCATAAGCAAATGGGGGGCTGGGATGTATTAGAAATCTAGCTAAGGTATGAGAAAGAGAGCATCCTTCCATGGTACCTATTTCAAGATCCTGCTTGATTTCTGATGCTTACTTCTCCCAGTGATGGACTGTAGTCTGTAAGATGAAATAATGTCTTTGTTCCCCTAAGTTGCTTCTGGTCAAGACGTTTTAATCATGGCCACAGAGATGAAACCGAAAGTTGTGTTGATCGGTTCTCTGAATTATCTGCAAAATGTAGGATGATGAATAAGGTTTTCTGTCTCAAACTGCAAGGTCAAGTTGGAGATGTAGCTCAATTGGTACAGTGCTACCTAGCATTCCTAAGGCCCTGGGTTGGATCCCCAGCACCACATAAACTGGATACAGTATAGACAACTGTAACCCCAGCACTCCAGAGGTAGAAGCAGGAAGATTACAAAATCAGTGTCACCGTCAACTGCATAGCAAGCTTGAGGCCAGCCTGGACCAAATGAAATTCTTCCTCAAAAATGAAAAGAAAACCAAAAAGAAAGCTCTATTAAGAGCTTTTAAGATCCAAGTGAAAGGGTTGTCCCCTGAAATTCTGTGACCTAACTCCCAAGCCAAAAGTATACACACACACACACACACACACACACACACACACACACACACACCAAAACAATTATACTTTCGTGCTAGAACATATCATGTCCCGGTTTCAATAGGTCTGGCCCCAACTCATAGGGATTGAGTGGCACTATTAGGAGGTGTAGCATTGCTGGAGTAGGTGTGACCTTGTTGGAGGAGTATGTCATTGTGAGGAAAGGCTTTGTAGTCTCATATGCTCAAGCTACACCCACTGTGATGCAGAGTCTCCTGCTGCTCCCTGTGGGTCAAGATGTAGAACTCTCATCTCCTCCAGCACCATGTCTGTCTCCCTGCCACCAAGCTTTTTGTCATGATGATAATGGACTAAACCTCTGAACTGTAAGCCAGTCCCAATTAAATTTTGTCCTTCATAAGAGTTGCCATGTTCATGGTGTCTCTGCACAGTAATAAAACCCTAATGAAGACATATCACAGTATACTTTTAGGATCCAATTTACAGATCTACCTGTAAATAGACCGTAAGGATCTCAAGGGTAAAGAGGGCATCGTACTCAGCAACCTGGTGACTGACCCTCTTAATTCATTAAGGGTAATGTCAGTAATTGGCTCATTGACTTAGTAAGTGTAGAGCACTGAGCTCTTTGCCCCAAACCAGTGATCTTTGCATACTCTGTAGCCCTGCTTTTTCCCAGATATGCATTGACTTTGTTACTTGCTTATTCATTTATACAGAAAACACCTAGAGAGCACCAGCAATGCATCTGTTTGCTGTGGGAACTATAATAATAAGCAAGAAAATATTCAGCTTCAGCTCTCATGGAGAATGTAATCTGGTGAGACAGATAGATATTAATCAACTTCTCACATGGATAAATGCAAAACTACCCCCACAAAGGGAGGTGCCCAGCTGTCTGGAGGTGTTTAGTGGAAGATTGAACTGTACTGGAATGCCAGGAAAGACTTAGCTACAGCAATGACAACAACTAGGATCTAAATAATAATAGGGTTACACCGTACGAAGAGGGTAGGAACATAAGTCCCACAAGAGAGGGAATAGTTATGCAAAGACTTATGGAGGAGCTGAAGGAGCACAGCATAAAGGTAGACCAGATGGAGATGGGACGCAGCAAAGAGCCAGTCCCTTCAGGGCCCACAGGTCGAATGAAAGTCATTTTCTTTATTTTCGTAAGGAACAGGGAGTGTCTTGTGTATAAGTGACCTTCACAGAATTTCAAAGTGAAGAATAAATTATGGCCTAGTGTTTTGTTCGTTCAACAATTCACAGCACTCTGGCCTGGAGCTGGGCACAGATTTGATGAGTTTGAGCCATCTTCAGCAGCAGGCCCAAAATTCTTGGCCCCTCTTACAAGAGTGAATTAATGTTTTGAGCAGCACATAAATATGTGCGAAGCACAACAAAAGCATGCACTAGCGAAGAATGTTTCAGAGAGAGAGGACCCAGTTACATCATTCATGTACAGAGGTACAAACAGGTTTATATGGGTTTTTCCACCGTTAATTTATTGTGCAGAAGGAAATTGAAAAAGTCTTTGGGATCGGAGCTTTCCTTTGAACTAACATCAAACCACCAGACTAGCTAAGGCAGGTTCAGCCAGGCTTTGATATGCCTCAGCACATACAGCATCACTCCCGCTTTGGATGTGCCAAAGGGGAGAGAAATCGTACCGGCACCACGAACCACTGCTTATTAAAAATAATTAGTGGAGATAGTGCAGAAGTCACTTTTAGATTCCTCCCTTTCTCTAATTATCCCCTTAAATACACAGCAAGAACAATTCATGAAAGACTGCTCAGGATATTTTAAAAACTATCTTTTTATTCTACCCAACAAAAAGGTAAGCAATAAAAATTGCACTTGGACCAAACAAAATCGTAATTAAAATTACTTTTTTGTTGTTCCCCTGTTTAAGTCTTGCTCCTTTACAGTTCTTAAGCTTTGACTTGTGGGTTTTTTTTTTTTTTTTTTTTTTTTTTGTTTTTTTTTTTTTTTTTTAGCTGTGAAATGTTTTGCTTCCCTCAAAGGGGGAAAAAAGTTCTTTAGGAGATGTGGATAAATCCACAGCCCCAAGAATATTCTAGTGGCATTTATGTACTTCTCTGAGGGCCCAGCTTTTGCTTTTACTCCAGTGAGCTTGGTACCAACCATGTCTTTTTATTTTTTTTTTTTTAAGTTACATAAACTTTGACTTTCCAAGCATCTTTACCATCAGTGCCAATAAAATCCACTTCACCAAGCTGCTCTCCTGGCTAACCATGGAAACTATGTAAGTCATTTAGCCTAATTTTATTTTGCTTCCGTTTAAAAATGAAAATAATAAATATTGTAATTTTAAAGAAAGTTTCCAGCCGAGTGGTTGTGGTGTACACCTTTAATTCCAGCACCCAAAGGCAGAGGCAGGTGGAGTTCTGTGAGTTTGAGGCCAGCCTGGTCTACAGAGTTTGTTTCAGGACAGCCAGAGTGAGGATAAGGAAGAGGAGGAAGAGGATGGGGAGGAAGGAAAAGAGGAGGAGAATGAAAGGGAGGGAGGGAGAAGGAAGGAAGGAAGGAAGGAAGGAAGGAAGGAAGGAAGGAAGGAAGGAAGGAGCTGAAGTTGCTGAATCTGTCTTCCTGAGGAATGTGCTAAAAGGCTGAGTTTTCTAGAACCTTGCCACATGCACTATCCTTAGCATACACCTTTCTTGTCCCATGGAAAAACCAGCCATGCTTCTCACTGTTAGGAGACTTCTGAAGATCTCTTCTTCATCTACCCCAAATTCCAAACCTCTCTGTGTCAAGCTAATTACTCCCTGATCTACATTTAAGATCTCCTGACAGCTTCTCACCAGGTCACAATATTCAATGATAATCTATTGCTGTCTTTCCCAACTAGGTCGATTGTTCCTTGGGACATTAAGAATGTCTTATTTGGAAGCCCGTGGAGATAGTTAAATGGATAGAAACACCTGTCACACAAGCATGAAGACTTGGGTTAAAATCCCCCAGAACAAACATAAAAGTCACACAAGTAGCACAAGTGTCTTGGGGTTTCTATTGCTGTGACAAAACACCATGACCAAAAAGCAAGTTGGGGAGGAAAGGGTTTATTCAGCTTGTGCTTCCATAGCACTGTTCATTAAAGGAAGCCAGGACAGGAATTCACACAGGGCAGGAACCTGGAGGCAGGAGCTGATGCAGAGGCCACAGAGGGATGCTACTGACTGGCTTGCTCCTCACAGCTTGCTCAGCCTGCTTTCTTATAGACCCAGGACCATCTGCTCAGGGATGGCATCACCCACAATGGGCTAGGCCCTTCTCCATTGATCACTAACTGAGAAAATGCCTTACAGCTGGACCTCATGGAAGCATTTCCTCAACTAAGGTTCCTTCCTCTCTGGTGACTCTAGTTTGTATCAAATGGATACAAAACCAGCCAGTATGAGTGTCTGTGATCCCAACATTCCTTTGGGGAGATGGGAACTGGAGAATCCGTGGAAGCTCGCAGGACAGGTAGCTTGGCATAGCCAAGAGCGGAAAAAGAGACAGTCTCAAGATAAGGTCAGGACTAATAGCTGAGGTTATTTTCTGACCTCCCACATGACATGTGAACACCCCCATTACCCACCCACAAATGTATAGATACATCATACACACAAGACAGATGGATGGATGGATGGATGGATGGATGGATGGATGGATGGATGGATGGATGGATGGATAGATAGATAGATAGATAGATAGATAGATAGATAGATAGATAGATAGATAGATAGATAGATAGATAGATAGATGTCTTATTTTGACTGAGGACATAGTTCAATGGTAAAGCACTTACCGAGTATGTGCCAAGTGTTCCCAGTATCATACACAAACAAGTCTTATTCATTCCCATATCCTTAACCCTGTCATAAAATATGCGTTGCCTAGTCAAAATTCCATTGTGGATATGGGAGGAGCTCATTAGACCACACCCTTATCTGAGGAACTATTGGGAGTTGATAGATCGATCCTGCAGGGGGAAAAATCATTCTACTTTGGGGGTGTACCCCCTGGTAGGTTGCTCCACAGTATGTCTGGCCCCACCCCCATACAGGTATGGACAGCCCTAATAGGACTCAGTAGGTTATGAAAGAGAGAAAGAAGGGAGGGGGTAGAAAGGGAGAGGGGAAGAGAGAGACATGAACTTGGGAGGTGGGGGGATGTTAAAGGGAATCCAGTGGGAGTTATAGGGATGAAATGAGGGTGGTTGTGACCACATTACACTGAATACATGCATAAATTTCTCAAAGAATAGATTTTTTTAAAGCATTAAAAGCATCCATTGACTGAGTACATGATTATGCAACAAGGTGTAATACGTCCAGTAGCATCGTACAGATAAGGACCGACTGGACGCAGTGATACCATCTCTCAGAGACTTGCCATTTGTTTGCTGTATTCAGACACCACAGACAGTCCTAGCTGGCAGTGGAATTTTGGCTTAAGGGTGACAGCCTCGGTTAGCCGGAACCACTCCATCTACAGCCAGCTCCACCTCTCTTACTCTTTGTTACCCTTGTGTATTTCCGGGATGAGAATGATCGCAGCTGATAATAGTTCCTTGTATTTGTTATTTCCTCTCTCCTGGCTCTTGGTGGCAGGGATTTGTGTCTATCTTGCTTACCGATGAAGCACGGTATCTCTCAGGTGTTTAAAAACGGTGCTTGTTTAGAAAGTAAAAAGAGCCGGGATGCAAATCAACGCACAGAATCCACATTTCCTCAGTGACTGGTGCTCTTTTTGTGTGTGTGTGTGTGTGTGTGTGTGTATGTGTGTCCGTCCCTTCCTCCCTCTCCTTCCCTCCCTCTATCCTCCTACTCTCTCTTCCTCTCCCCTCTCCCTGTCCCTCTCTCTCCCCCTCTCTACCTCCTTCAATCCCTCCCTTTGGGTTTTTTTATTTCTTGATGATCCCCCCGAGGGCTGGGATTACAGTCCCCGTGCTTGGCCCGTATACTTTTACAAGTGAAACTAAGGAAGACTAGGACCTCACCCTTAGGAGGCCTACAAGGTACCCAGTCAATAGCTGTCTCTTCTCCTCTCATCAACCAGCTTAGAATTAAAGCAAAAGGGCTTGGTAATTAAAGGATCAAAATTTGGGAAGGCGAGGAGGCTCCTCAGATTAAAGGTGCTTGCCACAAAATACAACAGTCTGAGTTCGATCCCTCCAACCACAGGGTAGCAGAGAGCCAAATCCTGAACCTCTGAATCCTCTGACCTCCAAAAACATGCTGTGGCACACACACACACACACACACACACACACACACACACACACACACGCTTTAAAATTATAATAAAAACATTTTTTAAAAAGCAGCGGCGTAAGACAGAAGCTCCCCACAGAGAATTCATCCCCAAGAGCAGAGACTTAAGACCCAAGCACAAAGCTTTTTCGTCCGTGCTCACTGAGCACAAGATGCCCTTACTTGGCAAGCAGGGTAAAGGATGTAACTGGGATCCTTGCCCCCCTGCCCTCACCCACACCCTCATGCGGAAGGCAACAACAGGAGTGGAGAGGTTTCTCTATTATGCCCTCCCTCTCCCTTAACTCCTACTAGACTATCGGATGTAAAGACAGAATTAGCCGCATTCACTAGGTCTACTGGGTCGATATTAAAGATCACAGAACAGCACCGATAGCCACAGTGATAATAGCAAGATGCTCGGGTAACTAACATTCTGTAATTTAGGCATCTCACCACAACATCGATGACCAGTAATGGAATTAAGGGAAAAGAAAACCTGCAAAATATCGTGTCACCTCCCCTTAATCTAGCTCTGCTTGCATGATTTGGTGGCCTAAGTTGCTCCCAGATGTACCTCCAGTCTCCCCAGGTGAAGCTTCCCCTTTATCAGAGTAGCCACATGGACCCTTTCTTAAACTTTCGAGAGATTCCGGAGAATTCTCCAGAAGTGGTAATCCTCTCACTGCCAAAAATAATTTACATTAATAGACAGGAAAGGAGCCAGAAGGGTATTCCTAAGACTTGTATATTTCCAGATGCTGAAATAGGGTCAGACGGTGGCTGTCTTAGGGTTTCCATTGCTGTGACGAAACACCGTGACTAAAGCAACTTGGGGAGAAATGGGTCTAGTTTGCATGTCTCAAGTCACATTTCATCTGAAGAAACCAAGGCAAGAACTCAAACTGGGCAGGAGCCTGGAGGCAGGAGCTGATGCAGAGGCCATGGAGGGGTGCTGCTTACTGGCTTGCTCCCCATAGCTTGCTCAGCCTGCTTGCTTATAGAATCCAGGACCACCAGCTCAGGGATATCCCCACCTACAATGGGCTGGGCCTTCCACAATGGATCACAAATTAATAAAATTCCCTAAGGGCTTGTCTACGTATAGGCCAATCATCTGGGGGCATTTTCTCAACTCTGGTTCCCTCCCTGGATGACTACGCTTGTGTCAAGTTGGCATAAACTTAACCAACGCAATGGCTTAGCAGACAAAGATGGATCCCACCAACCCACATACTGGAAGAGGAGAATGCACTCCAAGTGTTCCACTGACCTCCACGTGCAAACACCAGTGCACACACATGCTACACACGTAATAAATGTGAAACAAAACACAAAACAAGAAAATTTGAAAACTGAGTCTTTGTGAATGCCCACATTTTAAGCTGGGATGGGTGGGTGTTGGACTATGGGAATAAAAGCTCTTAAAACTGCCAAATATGTTTGGGGTTTGCTGCTTTGTTTTGTCTTTCGCGTTTCCCTTTCCATTGTGCAAAACAAATTCTTATGTTGCATCCCAGCTTAGAAGGAATTTTCTGGGCTAATGATGAACCGGGGATGATAATGGAAATCACTACTGACCTTTCAAGGGGCTTTCTCTATATATATCCTCACTCTGCGCTGTTTGAAACGTCCGCTCCGATTCAGGGAAACCAGCTGCCATTGATTCCTCTGCGCCCCTCCCACAACAGAGCTTGAAAGCGATCCGGAAAGTATTGCTATGTGTTTTCTCATTACTGGGTCGACATCGCCAGAAATGCTGATTAATGATTCTGTCCTGGAAACAGCACTGTCGACCTGGTAATTACTGTGTGAATCCTGTCCAGGCAGCGGCAAGCTTACCATACACGCAGAGCCTCCCCGGAAGTGTGTCTCTTACAACTTTCGGGTTGGGAGGTGTGAAACTTTGTGGTTCTTAATTAAAAAACCTGTGTGTGATGGGAATATTTGTCCCTTCTGTTAACGTTTATTTTATCGATGTCTTCTCCCTTTTCAGTTAGAATTGACCCACCATATACTCTGGTTCTGCATCGATTTTTTTTTTAACATATTACTCCTGTACTGAGCATGTGCACAATTTTTTTTTTCTTGTCGTTATTCTCCAAACAACACAACCTAACAATTGCCAGAATAACATTTACCTCGTATTCAGATTTACGAGTCATCTAGAGACAATTTTGAGTTTTCAAGAGAATGTGCTTAGGTTATATGCAAATTTTGTATTGTTTTATATGAAAGATTTGAGCATCTGTGGACTCTGGTATCCATAAACATAAATCTTTAGTTGATGACAAACAATCCTCCTCCCCCTCCCCCTACCCCTTCCCCTCCACCTTCTCCCCTACCTCCTCCTCCACTTCTTCATCATCATCATCACCACCACCATCATCCTCTACCTCTTCATTCTCATCCTCTTCCTCCTCGTCTTTTATTCCTCTTCCCTTTCATTGATGCTTTGGCTGTGTGCTGAGCCATTTCTCTAACCCCTTCCTCCTTCTTAGTGAATAAGGACTCTGACAATTTCTTAGTTTTTCATCCATTTTTCTCTTTCCTCTACTTTCCCTTGTTTTCCATCCAATTTTATAATCACTTCTCCCTTTAGCTAATCAGTTTTATGCTCTTTTTTTTTTTCTGTCTGATTTATGTTTTATGTCTCTGCAAAATATAGCCGAAAGATGCCATAGGTTTTGGGGGTAAACACAGAATTGACAACCACGATCTCTCTTCATTTTAAAGGTAGTTTGGGGACCAGAGAGATGTCTCGGTGGTTATGGGTATTTATTGCTGAGGGCTTCTAAGATAACTGGAGTTCAGTTTCCTGATACCTATACTAAGTGGCTCACAACCACCCATATCTAAAATTTCCCTCCTCTGGCCAAAGCAGGTACCAGCACTCACGTGCGCATACACACTTTTTTTTAAAAAAATATATTAGCCAGACATGGTGATGCATGCCTTTAATTCCAGCACTCACTCAAGAAACAAGGGCAAACAAATCTCTGTGAGTCTGAAACCAGCCTGGTCTACACAGTGAATTCTAGGCCAGCTAGAGCCATATAAAGAGACCTTGTGTGGTTAGTAAGAAAATTTTGCTTAAAAAGTTATGCTTTTGTATGATATAGCCGTTTTAGTGTTTTATCACTGTGAAAAGACACCATGACCAAGGCAACTCTCATAAAGGCAAACATTTAAGCAGGGCCAGCGTACAGTTTCAGAGGTTCAGTCCATTGTCATCATGGCAGGAACCATGGCATCATGCAGGCTGACTTGGTGCTGGCAGAGTCAAGAGTTCTACATCTTGATCCAGAGGCATTGAGGAGGAGACTGTGCTCTGTGCTGGGCAAAGCTTGGGCACTAGGAGACGTCAAAGTCCACCTACACAGTGACATACTTCCTTCTACAAGGTCACACCTCCTAATCGTTCCACTTCCCATGGGCCAAGCATATTCAAACCACCACAGTGGCCTACAACTGAATTGTTCCTAGCCAACCTGCAGAAGGAACTCTCACTCAAAATTTGCTCTAAATGTCCAGACTAATAGCCTATATGTATCTAGATGTTCACTAAGTTTGGTCTACATCGGTTTCCATATCTGAAAATAAAATTTGTCGCCTTCTGTATGTAATGAACTGCAGCCTACCTTGATGTCCAAGCAAATTACAACCTAACTCTCTCACTGGACAGGGAGCCATTGCTTTGGCTAGACTGGCTGGATGCACCTCCTTCTACTCCACCCCACAGCCAACCCTGGGGACTGTTAGAGGCACCTCCCTCTACTCCACCCTCATGCCCAACCCGGAAGCTTTGACACATAGCACCACATATAGCTTAATATTCTCTCTCTCTCTCTCTCTCTCTCTCTCTCTCTCTCTCTCTCTCTCTCTCTCCTCTCTCTCTCTCTCTGTGTGTGTGTGTGTGTGTGTGTGTGTGTGTGTGTGTGTGTGTGTGTGTGTGTGTGTGTGTGTGTGTGTACATTTTGCATTTGTGAAGGTAAGAGGGACAACTTACAGGAATTGGTTCGCTTCCATTCTGTAGCTTCTGGGACTCCAGCTCAAGTCTTTAAACTTAGCAGCAGGCATCTTTACCAACTGAAACAAAGGAAAACCAAGAGAAAGATACAAAGAACCCACAAAACCAAAATCTGGTTCTTTGAGAGAATCAACACCGAGGCAGTATCCAAATGAACAAAATCAGAAATGAAAAAGGAAGACCTAACAACAGAAAAGGAGGAAATTAAAAAAAAAATCATCAGATTCTACTACAAAAGCCTATACTCAACAAAACTGGAAAATCTAAATGAAATGGATGGTTTTCGAGACAGATACCACATACAAAAGTTAAATCAAGAGCAGGCCCACATCCCATAAGGAAATAGAAGTCATTAAAAAACCTCCCAACCAAAAAAAAGCCCCAGGCCAGATAGCTTTAGTGCAGAATTCTACCAGACCTTCAAAGAAGACCTGATATCAATATTTGTCAAACTATTCCATAAAATAGAAATAGAAGGAATACTACATAATTCATTCTATGAAGCCACAATTATTCTGATATCTAAACCACACAAGGACTTAACAAAAAAAAAGAGAACTTCAGAACAATTTTGCTTATGAATATTGATGCAAAAATACTCAATAAAATTCTTGCAAACTGAATCCAAGAACACATCAAAACCATCATTCACCACGATCAAGTAGGCTTCATCCCAGGGATGCAAGGTTGGTTCAATATACAAAAATCCATTAACATAACCCACTATATAAACAGACTCAAAGGAAAAAAATCACATGATCATCTCCTTAGATGCTGAAAAAGCATTTGACAAAATATAACTCCCCTTCATGTTAAAAATATTGGAGAGATCAGGAATTCAAGGCTGATACCTAAACATAATAAAAACAATTGACTGAAAGTAAATGGCCAATATCAAATTAAATGGAGAGATACTTAAAGCAATTCTACTAAAATCAGGGACAAGATAAGGATGCCCATTCTCCCCATATCTAAAATATAGTACTCAAAATTGCTAAGCTAGAACAATATGACAACAAAAAGAGATCAAGGGATACAAATTGACAAAACTAAGAATTAAAAGTACCACTATTTGCAGATGAAAAAATAACAACCCAAAAAATTCTACCAGAGAACTATAGCTGATAAACCACTTCAGAAAAAGTGCTGAATATAAAAAATTAAATAAATCAGAGCCTTCCTTTATACAAATGATAAACAGGCTGAGAAAAAAAATTAGGGAAACAAATCCCTTCACAATAGCTACAAATAATATAAAATATCCTGGGGTAACTCTAACCAAACAAGTGAAAATCTGTATGACAATAACATCAAGTCTCTCAAGGAAGAAATTAAAGAAAATCTCAGAAAATGGAGAGATCTCCCATGCTCATGGATTGGCAGAATTAACACAATAAAAATGGCCATCTTACCAACAGGCAACCTAAAGATTCAATGCAATCCCCATCAAAAACCAAACACAATTCTTCAAAGACATGGAAAGAAAAACTCTCAAATTAACCTGGGGAGGCAAAAAAAAAAAACAAAAAAAAAACAAAAAACAAAAAACCCCCAAAACAAAAAATAAACAAACAAAAAAAAAACCCAGGTTATAGAAAAACAATAAAAAGAACTGTTCTGGGGAATCACCATCCCTGACCTCAAACTATACAACAGAGGAATAGCGATAAAAACTGCATGATATTGGTACAGAGACGGACACGTTGATCAATGGAATAGAATTGAAGACCCAGAAATAAAACCACATACTTACAGACACTTGATCCTTAACAAAGAAGCCAAAAATATACAATGAAAAACAAAAAGTGTCTTCAACAAATGGTGCTGGTCTAACTGGAAGTCTGTATGTAGGAAAATGAAGTAGATCCCTATTTGTCACCATGCACAAACCTCAAGTCCAAGTGGATCAAGGACCTCAACATAAAACCAGATACACTCAACCTAATAGAAGACAAAGTGAACTCATTGACACAGGGGGAAATTTCATAAACAGAACTCCAATGGCTCATACTCTAAGATCAAGAATTAATAAGTGGGACCTCATGAAACTGGAAAGCTTCTGTAAGGCAAAGGACCTCTCAATAGGACAAATTGGCAACCTACAGACTGGGAAAAAAAATCTTCACTAACCCCACATCTGATAGAGGGCTAGTATCCAAAATATATGAAGAAGTCAAGAAGCTGACCACCAAAACACCAAACAACCCAATCAAAAAATGGGGTATGGAACTAAACAGAAAATTCACAATAGAGGAATCTCTGATGGCTGAGAAGCACTTAAAGAAATGTTCAAACTCCTTAGTGATCCAGGAAATGCAAATCAAAATGACCCTGAGATTCCACCTTCCACCAATCAGAATGGCTAAGATCAAAACCTCAGGTGACAGCTCATGAAGGCAAGGGTGTGGAAAAAGAGAAAGACTCCTCCACTGCTGGTGGGATTGCAAACTGGTAAAAAAACACTCCGGAAAACAATCTGGAGATTCCTCAGAAAATTGGAAATAAATCTACCTAAAGATCCAGCTATACTACTCTAGGGCATATTACCCAAAAGATGCCCCACCATGCCACAAGGGCACATGTTCCACTATGTTCACTATGTTGTTTGTGATAGCCAGAAGCTGGAAATGGCCCAGATGTCCCACAACAGAAGAATGGATATAGAAAATGTGGTTCGTTTACACAATGGAATACTATTCACCTATTAAGAACGAGGACATACTGAGTTTTGCAGGCAAATGGATGGACTAAAAAAAAATAATCATCCTGAATGAAGTAACTTAGACCCAAAGGACATGCATGGTATGTGGTCACTAAGTGGATATTAGCCAAAAAAAAGTACAAAATACCCAGGACACAATCCACAGAACTCAAAACAAGTTAACAAGCTGAAGGGCCCAAGTGAGGATGCCTCAATTCCACTTGGGAGAGAGAAGAAAGCAATCACAGGAGGTGGGGGGAGGGAGGGGAAGAGGGGAACATGATCAGATATTGGGTAAGGGAAAAGGACTGAAACCCTGAGAGCCAGCAGAAAGAATGGAAACAGACAACCTCGGGAGGTAGGAAGTGGGAGGGACCCTCGAGAATGTATCAGAGACCAGGAGGAGAGAGACTGTCAGGACTCAAAGGGAAGGACTTTAGATGAAATGCCCTACAGTGGGAGGAGGGAACTTGTAGAGCCCACCTCCAGCAGAAAGACAGGGCATCAAGTGAAGGATGGAGTCGCCATACCACAGTCAAAAACTCTGACCCATAATTGTTCCTATCTGAAAGAAGTACAGGGACGAAAATAGAAAGAATCCAAGGAAAAGGAGGTCCAATGACAACAGGCCCAAAGTAGGATCCAGCTCAAGGGGAGGCCTCAAGGCCTGACACTATTACTGAGGCTAGGGAGTGCTCACAAAAAAGGGGCCTATCATGTCTGCCCTCCAAAAGACCCAACAAGCAGCTGAAAGAGTCAGATGCAGATATTTACACCCAACCAATGGACAGAAGTTGCTGACTCCTGTGGTTGAATTAAGGAAAAAGTGGAAGAAGCTGAAGAGGAAGGCGACCCTGTTGGAGGACCAGCAGTCTCAATTATTCTGGACCTCTGAGATCTCTGTCACAGGACCACCAACCAGGCAGCATGCACCAACTTAGATGAGGCCCCCAACACATATACAGCAGAGGACTCCTGGGTCTGAGTTCAGTCAGAGACGATGCACCTAACCCTCAAGAGACTGGGGGCCCCAGGGAGTGGGAAGGTCTGGTGGGGACATCCTCGTGGAGACAGGGGAAGGGGGATTTATGGGATGTGGAACATTCGGAAGGTGGAGGATTAAAATCTGGAGTGTAAAAAAAATTAAATATAAAATTAAAAAATTAAAATTAAAAAATGTTTGAAAAGCATTAGAGTGCCTCTGGACATGCTCTGCTCTCTCTAATGCTTTGGCTGGAAAAAAGGGAGAGGACATTTTAATTATATGGAAGTTTTCCCCTTAAAGGTGCAAGTCCTAGACCCATGGCTCCAGCTGCATATGTAGCAGAGCCTTGTTGGGCACCAGTGGGAGGAGAAGCCATTGATTCTGCCAAGGCTGAACACCTCCCCCCCGCCCCCGTGTAGGGGAATGTCAGGGAGGGAAGGTGGGAAGGAGGGGTGGTTGGGAAGGGGGAACACCCTCATAGAAGAAGGGGGATGGGGAGGGGATAGGGGGCTTATAGATGGGAAATGGGGAAAGGGAATAACATTTGAAATGTAAATAAAAATATCCAATTAAATAAAATAAAATTTTTTTAAAAGGTGCAAGTCCTACTTAGCAACTAACAGTAGCATCTTAGATTATATGAAATATGGTACTTTATAGTTTTGTGTCAAAGAAAAAAACATAAATATACTTTATTCATTCCAGACTCTGTAAATGAGTGTGTCGTACACATCTTCAAGCCTTAGTTTCCTCGTATGTAAAGTTGGAGCAATGGAAGAAGTAGCTGCACACATTTGTTGTGAGGGCCACATGAGTCAGTACATGTCAAGAGCTCAAAATATTGCCAGGCAAAAACCTCCTAGGTTTATTCTTCTGAACGAAAATAATTGAAGTGATGGTTCTGCAAGTCTCCCAGGCCCTCATTCTCTTGCTCATTTAAATCAAGAATTTGTTGTTTATTCCCCAAACATTGGATGTTCCATGCTGCAGTGGTTTGAATATGTTTGGCCCAAGGAGTAGCACTATTTGGAGGTGTGGCCTTGGAGTAGGTGTGTCACTGTGGGCCTGGACTTTAAGACCCTCTTCCTAGCTGCCTGGGAGTCAGTATTCTGCTAGCAGCCTTCAGATGAAGATTCTCAGCTTCGCCTGCTCCATGTGACGCCGCCATGTTCCCTCCTTGATGATAATGGACTGAACCTCTGAACCTGTAAGCCAGCCCCAATGAAATGTTGTCTTTATAAGAGTTGCTTTGGTCATGGTGTCTGTTCACAGCAGTAAAGCCCTAACTAAGACACATGGGTTCCAGGAAGGTCCTAGGATTATCTCAGTGGAGCGAATTCTTGCTCAGCTGCTTTCTTAAAATAAACCTATTTATTCATTTGTTTATGTATTTATTTAGTGTGTGTGTGTGTGTGTGTGTGTGTGTGTGTGTGTGTATACCTGTGTGCTATGGCGTGTGTATAAAAGTCAGAGGACAACTTACAGGAATCAGCTCTCCTTCCATCACATAGGTTCCAGCTATCAAACTCGAGTGTTAGATGGCAGCTAGTGCCTTTACTCACTGGGCAAGTTCATTGGCCCTGTGACTAACACATCTAACTCATCAATTTCCATAGATGCCTTCAGGCTGCCTCTCTGTATCTGTACGATGAGGAAAAACTAAAGCAGCAATTTCGGACAGCATTGAGGAGCCTTAAATGGCTCAGTCCATGGAGTGAGCTTGTACAGTGCCTGGCAAGTGGAGAGCCTCAGAAGAAATGAGGGATTTCAGTGAACAATTCCACCTTAAAGAAGCGTTTGGTCTCTCTGGAGAGACAGGCTGTAGTGAGCCATATTGGATTTGGGCCTGGCCATTTTGTGACTGTATATAGCTCAAAGTGGCTACGTGACTCTTGGCCACACATACTCCTCTAAGAGCCTCTCCCACGAATTTACGGCACAGAAAGATAACATTCACGGGATGCTTCAGCCTAAGCAAAAATCAGTTATCTCCTCAGTCAACACCCGGTGTCTCCACCACCTGACCTCATCGCCTGACCTCTTTGCCTCCAGCTAGCACTGCCTATATCCTCATCTCCCCCTCCTTCATGTTTCACAAAGGTCACTCCCCCTACCTGAAAGCCTTAAAAGCTGTAACGTTCATCCCAATAAACGAGACCTTGACAATAGAATCTTGCTTGGTCTCCTTCTTCTCTCGCCCCCCATTTAGGCCCAAGGGTAGCACCCCTTCGGGACCCTGAATTACTGGGTCCCCACTGGCGGGGGCAACAGGCCAGCAGTAGACAATCACAGATAGAGGTGGCCTCTTTCTACACACTTCAGTGCCCTGGGATTTCTCCAGAAATACAGTTGATGTGCTCGCATTCCTAAGCATGCTTACATAAGGAGTGCACGCCCACACATGTTCAGTTCAAGGTCATGGTTCAAGAAAGATGGCAGTCTGAAAGAGCTGGTTACGCTTTGTGTTACGGGGACACCTCACACTACATGCAACTATGGAACAGATCAGAGAGAGGACGCTAAGAAGGGCTTATCATGGGACTTGGGCTATATTAGCTGACTTGGAGGAGAGCCCAAGAAAGCAGGAGTTTATGTTGTATTAAAACTAATATTTAATGGATACGTCTGTTTCTATTTCATGGGCAGAAGGATAGCAAGCAGCAAGGCCAAACCGGACGTTGAAGAAGCAGTAATCGCTCCTGTTAGCCAGGAGAGGGGGGTGTTTGGTCATTTTTGTAGTTGTACGTCTGTTTTTATCTTTCTGCGGGCATAACTGTAGAATTGTCTCATTTTTCCCCCCCTTGTTCCATCGTATTCTTGAGAAGCCTCCAGATTGATATTAATATTAACATTCTGCTTATGTGGGTGAAGGGACCCTCATGATTTTGACACAAATAAGCCATTTACTAGCTGTCAGCTGTAGGAGACTAACTGTCCCACTTTTTCCTGACACTGAAAAGGTCAGAGACCCAGAATTTTTAGTGCTTCAAATGATTTAGTCATCGTAGCTGCTAAGGCTACCTGCTTCTTTCTCTGCCCTCAGCTCTTTGACAACATGTCCTTATATAACTTACAAAACTACCTTCTATGGGCATGCTTTGACTCATTTGTATATGAGGCCTTAAGCTGGTGGCTCAATGTCTCTGAATCTTGGTGAAGTTGACTAAAGAATGCCTGGGCACACACAAACATAAACTTCCTAGCTTAAGTTGTTCCCCAAGCCTTTCATTAGTCATCCTTACAAACCGGAACTGGCTCTTCCAAAATGGAAATGCCCAAAAGACAAGACATCAAGTCGATACAAGTCAATAATGTCGCAAACTCAAAATCTCCCGCACAGGATTTCAGTGTCCCATGCTAAAGCAAGAGCAGGCTTTCCAACCCATAGTATACCAGCTGGTTTCCTGTGTCAATGTGACACAGCTGGAGTTACCACAGAGAAAGGAGCCTCCGTTGAGGAAATGCCTCCATGAGACCCAGCTGTAAGGCATTTTCTCAATTAGTGATCAAAAGTGGAAGGACCCAGCCCATTGTAGGCAGTGCCATCCCTGGGCAGGTAGTCCTGGGTTCTATAAGAAAGCAAGCTGAGCAAGCCAGGGGAGGCGAGTCAGTAAGAAACATCCCTCCATGGCCTCTGCATCAGCTCCTGCTTCCTGCCCTGTGTGAGTTCCAGTCTTGACTTCCTGTGGTGATGAACAGCAATGTGGAAGTGTAAGCTGAATAAACCCTTTCCTCCCCAACTTGCTTCTTGGTCGTGATGTTCTGTGCAGAAATAGAAACCCTGACTAAGACGGGGTTATAAAAAAACAGTATGACACTATTCACTGAAATCAAAGCAACAATCTTTAAAAATTTTTTTATTTAGTTTTTTATACAAATTATTTGATCATGCTTTCTTCCCTATCTTTTTTCAACTTTATATTGATTCTTGGTGAATTTTACATCACTTGCCTCAATCCCACTTATCTCTCTGTCCCTTCATACTTGCCCTCTGCCCCTGCAAGAACCACTGTGGGCTTTGTTTCATTGCTCTGGCATGCGGTAATTAGCCCTGCAGAACTGCCTGCTACCGTCAGTCTGTCCGTGCCATGCACGTCCAAAATCTCCACATCGGGAAAGAGAAAGGGAGTAAACTCTTTCCTTGGAAAATCCTATCTGGGTTAACTCGTGAATAACGCTCCCTTCCGTTAAATATGCCCAGAAGAGAAGTTACAGTCACTCAGAAGCCCAGCCGTGCAGCTTACTCTCAAGAAAACCGCACACGCACACGCACACGCACATATGCACAAACACATGCACTAGCAGCGGATCAGAAAGGCAGATTGAGCCCTGCTAATGGCCAGTCACACAATGAACCTTCCTATGTTGGGGTCCGGGACAGGGAGTGGGGTAGGAGAGTTCAAGTTCAGTAGCATTGGCTTCTGTGTGAGTTTGGTAGCATAGCCCTTACTGAATACCATGGGTTTCTTCTTATTTAAAATGAGTTGGTATATGAACTACCTACTGCGTTCCAGCCTAGCTTAGGCTACAGTGTGCTACCTTGTAGCCACACTGTGTGTATGCTAGGGTCCATGCGGCCAACAAATTACTTTTTAAAAAAAAAAGTTTTGTTTTGTTTTGTTTTTCATTTAAAGGAAATTGAAAGAGAAAAAGGGAAACTGAGACGTATTACGCGTCTGTTCACAAGCTACCAGACTGAAACACAGAGAAGTCTTGCCTGGCGCAAGACAGCAAGGCGAGCAAGAAAATCAAGCCAAGCCTAGGAGCCTGTCTCAGCCAATGGATCCCATTCCTCACATACCAGGGGTCCCGGATGAGGCCTCTGGACCAGATGATGCTATTGAACTATGCGGCTGCCGTTTGCAATTTCCTTTTCTGTCTCCAGGGTCCGAGGTTTCATTTCACTTTAAATCCAGCAGGCTCTTGCCAAACCAATGAGACGACCCCATCTGAGGCAAGACCACTGAAATCAGAGCCAGCCCCCTTCAACTTAAGCCCTGGCAGCTGGGTTCCAATGCAGCAGGAGAATTATTAAATTCCCTTAACTCCCCATGCCCCACCCCCTGGCCTCCGGCAAAGAAAGAATGTCCCAGTAGACTCGCACTTGACATCCTTTGGAATCCCTTAGGTATGAGAACCTAAGCAGAAACTACATATAGGGTTTTGCATTTAATTCAGACAGACACCCAAAATAAATATGTCCTGCCTGGAGTTCCTCAGTGAACAAAGCATGCATAGTATGCGCACGGAGGGCGAGGTGCTGGAAAGATGCCCGAGAATGTGAAATCAACAGCCTTGAGCCTACTAGCTAAAAGGGTGTGAACACGGAAACCCTTCCAGAATAATCAAACCAGATAGGACTTAGGGCCAGACAGGTTTAAATGCCAGTCCCTGTGCTTGGGTGGGGAACGGGGGTTTAACATGCTGCCTCTCTCTCTCTCTCTCTCTCTCTCTCTCTCTCTCTCTCTCTCTCTCTCTCTCTCTCTCTCTCTCTCTCACCAACAGTGACGCCCAGTCCTTCTCTTTAGGGTGGTCCTAAGCATAAGGGATTTATAAGTGCTCTAGAGCCTGGAAATCAACCACCCAAGCATCTACTGTTAATGTTGCAGGGCAAGCTTCTAAAGTTAGTGTCATGTTTTTCAGACAGGTTTGCTATGCATTCCGATTCTCTTTGGTCTTTGTTTTGCTTCCTGGTCCTTTGGTCTCTCCTTCACATGCTCGAAGTCATCAAAGAACAGGCCTGTGTTTGTTTCATAATTCACATGGTGTTCAAGCAGTATTCCAACACAAAAAAGCAACCCCGGGAAGTACAAGATCCCGAAAAGGAAGAGAAAAACACTCAGCACACACACACACACACACACACACACACACACACACACACACATCACTTTGCTTTATTTTGTTTTTCTAGTCTAAAAGGAAATTTGGTGTTTTAGAAGGAGGCAGTTCTCAAAAGATGGCTTACAATTGACCAAAAAAAAAAAAAAAAATTCAATATTCTTAGCTATCAAGAAATGCCATTGAAATTCCATCTCACCCCAGTCAGAATGTGAATATCTAGCATTGAAGAATGTAACAGGCTTTACTGAGGATGGGGGTGAGACCCTTAGTCCCTGCTGATGAGAACATAAAGTTCACCATGAAAATGAACAGCTGGCCATTCCTCAGAAAACTAAGAATAGAATCACCATATGGCCCAGCTGAATGCTTCTAAGACCATACTAGGCAGAGATACCTACACGTGTGTGTTTCTTGCAGCCCTATTCATGATAGCTAAGTTCTGGAATCAGCCTAGATGACTGCTAACAGACTACACACAGCAGCAGTAAAGTCTCAGGAAGGGAAAACTGTCCCCTTCTGGTCAAAAGGATGAAATCTATGGCCCGGGCAGAGACCTAACATCCTAGTTGGGCAGGAGTAATTTTCCTGACTAAGGGACCATCCTTCAGGAAGGTGCGACACTCCTTAGAAAGTTCAGGTCCCCTGAAGTCACACTAGAGATAGGTTGAATAACCAGACATTTAATGAAATAGTGTACTTTTTCTTCCCTGAACTATCCCTGAATACGTGCGGATCCTACAAATGGCCATGACATCCCTTGGGTGAGCTCACCTTTCTGAATCCTAAGTTTTCTTTTCACTTTTTCCTTTATCATGAGAAGGCAAGGGTGACTCCATGACAGGTTTCAAATTGGCAGTTCAAGAGATGAGGCCTAAATCTCTGTTTGTAAGAACTGGGCAAGTCCAGGAAAGTCCTGCCCTCAGAAGCTGCCCCACTACCTGGCCTGAGGCAAGGACAATGGGTCATCAGCAGTTTCCAGGTTTTTTCTCAGCTACTTCCTCAGCAACAATTCCCAAACTTCTCTAGCAACAGTTTCCGTCCCCCACACCCCAGTAATGGAATGTCCCTAGAAATGGAGTAAGATATAGGTCACCTACCCCAGAATCCCTTAATGTGCTTTAAATCTGCCCTACGAGCTCACTTGGTTCTCTCTCTCTCTCTCTCTCTCTCTCTCTCTCTCTCTCTCTCTCTCTCTCTCTCTCTCAGTAACAGGAAGCTCCAGCATGCTGAACTTCTGCAGAATAAAACACTGTTTGCATTTACATATTATTTAGGTCAAAAGTCTCAGATTCTTCAGAGAATCATGGACCCTTAACAATCCTTCTTCCTGATACTGGCCAGAACCTAAGTATTTCTGAGGTTGTTTGTTTGTTTGTTTTTTCATTTGTTTTGGTTTTTTCTGGTACTCTGGACTCTCTTAATCTTTCTCTAAAGCCACCTCCTCACCATGGGGCAGCCAGACGCTATACAGACCTCCAAACCCACTTAATTAAAACTGTGTGGCTATTTTTCCTCTCCATTCTCCTCTTCCAGGCAGCTGCTGAGAAATACAGATTTCCTGTCCTGGATCATCTTAAATTATTTTATTAACGAGACTATGAATACAAGAGGGGAACCCCAGTTTCCTGGGATCACTTGGCAACTACAGGAAGATCCCAAATTTCTGCTAACAAAATGAATGGATGAAGAAAACGTGTCAATTGTCATTCCCAACTGTGTTCAAAACGCTTACTCTTATATCCGCAGGAAAGTGTTGCTCTCACCCCTTGTCAAAAAGGCTTCTTTTTGTAGCACGTAAAGCCCATTACAGAAAGCCAAAATTGGTCAAAACACAGAGAACAATGGACTGTAGAGCAGCCATCCCCAGTGGATACAATCTAAACCACACCCCTACACCTAAGACTCAGAGTACATCACAGAAGAGTGAGCAAAATGATCCAGAATGTTGGCTGAGATAATATCTTCTACATATGACCGAAAAGCTACACCACGCAATCTTAACAGCATGGCCACCTCAGTAAGACCTACACAATGGCAGTGTGGATGTGAAAAATGAAAAAGATCTCAGAAGGTAGCTGTCGATGAAGAACTACAGACAAGACTGCTAAGAGAGTCCATCAGAGTCAGTCGGAGTCAGTCTTTCCAAGCAATGAGCCCCTTAGTGGGTGATCTAATTCCTAAACACATACACATACGAGCAATAATAAATAGACTTAGCAGGTGTGTTTATGCATAAAATTATACATATAATTTGATTGTATAATTTATGTATAACAATAATAATTAAAGAGGAGATTGAAGAGATGTCTTATTGTTTAAGAACATGAGCTCCTCTTCTAGAAGATTTAGGGTCAATTCCCAGAAGCCATGTGGTAGCTCACTACCGTCAATAACTCCAATTCCAGGGAACCCAACACCATCCCCTGACCTCCAAGGCCACTGCATGCACACAGTGCACAGGTGTATTTGCAGCCAAACACTCATACAAATAAATAAGAAATAAAATCCACAATGCAGAACCCAGAGGGTTGCTTCTCCACCTCCCAGCCATGTATTCTACTCTCACAAATAGATATAAGTAAAAAGTTTTAAAATAATAATAATAATAATAATAACAATAATAATAATAATAATAATTAGAAGAGGAAGAGTAGGGGGTAAAAGTGATGTAATACAGTATTCGTGAGTGAAATCCTCTAAAACTAATAACAAAATAAGTGTAGAAGGTGCCATGTGTGCACAGTGTAGTTTTATTCAGCCATGAAGAATAAAATTTCGTCTTTGCAGGAAAATACAACTGGAGATCATTACATTAGCTAAAATAAATCAGACTCGGAATGATTTGTGAAGGTCATAGACAATGTAGACTCTAGTAAGAGAGGTCTGGCTTTTGGGTTGCCACTTTTTGAGACAAGTTCTCCTAGTAGCCCAGGCTGACCTCAGACGCTATGTAGCAGAGGTTGGCCTTGCTCTCCTGATCCTCCTGCCTCATGGAATGCTAGGATTACAGGTGTACACACACGAGGATGACTCAACAAGCTGAATCAAGCAGGAACTGTGAATCTACAAGGTGGAAAGATAAAGTCATTTAGTCGATGTCTTAAGTATTCTCCTATCTTCGCTACACAAAGATAAGTTGGCCCGTCGTAAGTCATATCACAGTTCAAGTTGATTCTTATCTCTGTGTAGAGCTTTGTTCAGGCAGAATCTTAGAAAATAGGATTCACCTATTGCTCCCCATAGCTTTTTTATTATCATTATTTTATTTATTTGCATTCCAGTTGTTGCCCTACCTCAGTCCCCCCTCCCACAGTTCCTCATCCCATTCCTCCTCCCCTTTGCCTCGGAGAGGGTGCTCCCCACCCCCACCAGACCTCCCCCTTCCCTGGAGCCTCAAGTTTCTTCTCCCACTGAGGCCAGACCAGGCAGTCCTCTTCTATATTTGTGTCAGGCAGGTCTTAGACCAGCCTTCGTATACTCCTGGTTGGTGGCTCAGTCTCTGGGAGCTCCCCGAGGTCTGGGTTAGTTGAGACTGCTGGTCTTCCTATGGAGTCATTCTCCCCTAAAGATTCTTCAATCCTTCCTGTAATTCAACCACAGGGTGGTCAATTCAGTCCAATAGTTGGGTGTAAGTATCTACATCTGTCTCAGTCAGCTGCTGGTAGGGCCCCTCAGAGGACAGCCATGCCAGGCTCCCATCTGGAAGTACATCATAGTTCCCCATATCTTATACCGCCTTCATCTGTACCAGGGTCGGTGTATTTTCCCAGAACTGACCATGTTGTTTATTTATAGCATGCAAAAGCCAAAGACTGGAAAAGTACAAAAGCCCCTATCTATGTACCGTCCTTCTGATCTGACCTCGCTCTCACACCCCATGCTCTCAGTTCCCATCGGGCCATTTCTGTTCTTAGAGCTGGAATTCTATCTGTCAACAGGTGGCACACAGACTGACTATGCAGTGTGAAAACTTTCCTCCACCATTCCCTCCACGGTCCTTACCCCCACCGTACGGCTGCATAAGAACTTGTTCCACTACGGACTTGTTTGAATTTCCTAAACTTTTCTTGATTAGAATCACGCGATGGGGGAGGGGGACGGAGGGAGGGCAGAGACCGAGAGAATGGGAAAGAAGAAAGAAATCCTTTAGCGATGCTTAGCAGCCAGTGTGTGTAATGGAATCTGCATTTGGCAGCAGAATCTTGGACTTATTCCAGTTCAGGAAATACCTACGGACGTGCCAGAGGCAAACTGAGCTTCCAAGGCCAGGGAGGCCAGGGCACGAGGAACGCAAACGCCGGCTTTCAGAAATCGGAAACTTTCTAAATGTCCACCAGATGGCCTCAGCTTTCAGAACCACATCACCCGAGTTTGGTGTTAGTCCTGTAAGCCCTGTGAAGCATGACTTCAAAATCACGTTCAGGACGTGACAATCTCTGACTGAAGGTTACCCATAACGCTGGAGGTATCTGTTTCTAGGGTCTCTTGTGGGAAAACAAAATACCATGCATTTTAAAGCTGACAGAACTAAATTTCTTTTTTTTTTAAACTTAACATAATATTTCTTGAAATCCTGCTAATACTATTTTTCAACCTACTGTTTAACAAGAATGCTCTCATGTTGCAAAGAGTTTGTGATGCAAAGACATTCCAGTGCATCATAAGTCCTTCTGCAGGAGGAGGTTTAACTAACTGCAGCCTTCCAGGCGATGTAAGAATGGCTGTCACCTGCACCTATCACTAGGTTTCTTCTGCTCCCTTCAGGGTCTCCCTGTACAGTGCTTGTGTTATGGGATTTTTATTTGTTCTGTTCTGTTTTGTTTTGTTTTGTTGTTTTAAGATTATAATAGCACATAAAAGAATAGACTTAACTGAAAAAGAATTTCCAAGTCCAGGGTCCGTTTGATCGGAGTCCCTAGTCATGCCCAGTGTCCCTAAAGAAACATACTGACCATGCTGGACCCCTGAATCTTTGTTCTTATCTAGCAAGAATGAAAGGGCAGCCCTATCAGCTTTCCAAAGAGCCTGATTTATCCTGAAATAGCCAACTGTTTACAAGAGTTGTTTAGAACGCCAGTTGCCAGCACCTGCCTCCTTCAATACACACTCTCCATTTTCTATTCCACTTTTGGCAAGGGAGGGTGCTATGATTTGAATAGGAAGCCCCTCCCCACCAGGAAACAGGCTCACGGGGTGAGGTCGTGATTCCTAGTAGTTATGCTGAAGGGGTGATTAGGATGTAGTGTTTGGCCGAAAGAAGCAGGTCACTGGAGGAATGACTTCACAGCGTATAATTTGTACCCAACATTTCCAAGTCTCTCTGCTTCTAGGGTATCAGAAAAGTTCACTAGATTCCCAGCTCTGGGAAGATAGAGGTCTTGACCAGGCTAGTCATCACAAGTCAAGCCTTGGCCACCAAGGCTAGTTAGTATAAGAGCATTCACACGGCCCAAATCATTCTAACCTGAGAGAATTTCAAATCTTTTTCTATAAATACACAAAAACCATCCTTTGTTTTTGTGTATTTCTACACATCCAACAGTTCATGCCTGTGATCCCAGAATGCGTGAGGCTAAGAGAAAAGCCTATGCTAGAGACAGAAGAACAAAGGTAGAAGGTTGAGTTTAGGGATAGTGTTTGTAGTGAGAGTCTGACACACCCGGGCCCTAGGCTCAATGCTCACAACCGCAAAGATAATAATATAATAATTTTAAGTCCATTTTTCTGGGGCTAGCAAAATGACTCAGCAGGTAAAAGTACTTGCTGATCTTGTAATAGGACCAGAGTTTGATTCCCAACACCTACAGCAGGCAGTTCACAACTTCCTATGATTCCAGCTACAAGGACAGTACCTTCTTCTAGCTTTGGTGGGCACACACACACACACACACACACACACACACACACACACACACAAATTCAAATATTTTTAAGTCAATTTTTCTTACTCAAAAGAATATTGAGTTAAAAGCCATCTCAGGGCCACAGTTTAGAGTGAAGACTAGAAGAAGAACAGACATAAGCTAAATGTTTGGTATAAATGAAATGAACTTGGCCAGTCAGATCATACCTCCTGTGAAGGACATCTACTTTTGGATTTTTTTTTTTTCATTTACAAAAATCTAAGAATATATCGAGAAGCACACATGGGAACAGCTCACATCATTCTTGTGAGTCAGGTGTCCATTCTAGCTGGTTAATGCGTATGCAGCACCAGCCATTCTATAGTTTTCCCAGCATCCTTACCTGGGTAATCGTCCTTTACTTTTCTACACACATTTGTAAGAGAAGCATTCCTGATGAAGTTACAAGCGCACATTCTTTAAACGTTTTGTTTTTAACTTGAAACACGTAAGCAACATTCCCTTTGTCAATTTGAGGACATGGCATGTAGAGGCCTGTTGCAGCCTCGCCTTGGCTCTGTTTCTTCGAGGGCACATGGTGAAACTGTAAGTTCCTAGCTTGCTTTGTTACTGCTTGTGCCTCACAATGCAACTCAAAATGCTTGCCTGCTCTCATGACCTCATGACCACAGGTGGCTAGAGACAGGGATGGGGGAGCGATAAGTGATGAAGCCTCTTCCCAGGTCTGCCCTTCAGACTCATGGACAGAAGGACTCAGTCTACCTTCTTTATACTTTTTCTTGCTTTCTCTGTATGTGTGGCATGAACGTTTGTGTTTGAGAGCGTGGGCGTGTGCGTGTTTGTGTTTGAGAGCGTGGGTGTGTGCGGGCCACGGCAGATGTGTGGAACTCAGATGACAACCTTGGCTGTCCGTCCTTGTGTTCTACTCTGTTTGAGATGAGGTCTCTTCTTTGGCACGGTGTGTCCATGAGCTAGCTGGTCCATGAGCTTCCTGGAATTCTCCTGCTCCCCACCCCTCCCCATTTACTGTAGAAGCTCTGGGGTTACAGACATGTGCTATCATGCCCAGAAGTCTATGGATTCTAGGCGTCCAAACTCAGGTCCTCATATAGGCACAAGTGTTTAACCCACTGAGCCATAGCCCCAGTCCCACATGGGACCCTACATGTCCTCTCTCATCAGTGCCTAACGCAGAAGAACATGGCCACCTTAGAACCCACATGTTGGAAAAGACAGAACCAAAAGATGGAAGCAACCTGCTGCTCATTAATCAGGAGTGTCCATTGAACTTGACTACATGGGAAACTTTACTGTATGAAGCCATTGAGACTTCATATAGTATAGCAGCTAGCGCTATCTTAGCTAGTTAGCGTAGCCTTAACCAGTGACCTTTTAAATATGAGTTTCCTTGTTGAATTCTTTGCGATCCCCCAGGGTCGTGAGAGTGGGAGCTGTCCCAGCCTCTCACTGGCTGCAGTCCTCAGGAAAGTGAACCCTTGTGTCCCACCCGGGCAGTACAGTAGAGCTGGCCCTCGTGGCAGGAATGAGGGCCAGCTGGCCCTGAGAGCATGATCCTGGGATACCTGGCCCCACTACTCATCTATAATATGGTGTCTTGGTCAAGAGAGAGATTACCTCTCCCCCTATCCCTCTCCCTAGCTACCTGTGGCAGGCCGGAGAGCTGCCCATGAGTTCTTGAGGGCAGAATAGTGTTGCAGTAAAAATAAAAACGGGTGGAACCAGTTCCCACGCACCCTTGCAGTCTTCATTCTGGCTAGTTCCGCTAGTTCTGGCTCTAGCGGGTCTTTGGAACTAGTGCTAAGCTATCTCAGCGGCTCCACGCTGCCCCCAAGTACTCTCTGACCCAGGCAGGTCACTGCCACGCCAGTTTCATACAGAGACTGCCTATCTCTCTCTCTTTCTGTGGACTCTGTTCACACTTCCAACATCCACCCCACCCCACCCACCCCACCCACCCCATCCACCCCATCCACCCCATTCGCCCCACCCCACCCACCCCACCCACCCCATCCACCCCATCCACCTTATCCACCCCAACCTCCCCACCCCGGTCCCAGCAGCGGCTACCCTCTCATAACTCTCTGCTTCTGCTCTGTTTACATCCACCCCTTTATAGTAATGGTAAAAGTTCCCAACAACCCATTAAAATAAAGACTCAACAAACTGTAGCCCATCAATCATATTTATATGTTAAATTCTCAATCCACAATACTTCCACACAATAAACTTAAAACCAACTGATAAGGATATAAACCGCCCACCCAGATAAGATAAATTTGCCTGCAGAAATCCATCCCAGCTACCCTGGCAATCCAAGACCACCCAGATCTGGGTCATCCTTCCCTGTCTCCATCTTGATTCTCCTTCCTTCTCCTTCTCCCACCTTACAAAAGCTTTGTCCCTGCCTTATATTTTTACTGTCCAATCATGACCTAACTGGTGCCTGCCCTCACCTGCATATTGACATCAACCTACAGGGACCTTCCCCTTCACCTGCTGCAGCACTCTGGAGAGTAGGCCCTGTACTCACCTGGACACCACATTAGAACTGGCCCTACTGGTTTAGGTAAGAGTGAGCTGGCCCCAAGGGCATGAGAGCAGGAATGCTGACCCTGCCCTTTGCCAGCTGTAGCACTGGGTGAGCTAACTGGAGCGGTGCTGGAGAGAGAGTTCACCCAGGTGATGTTGGTGCCAGAGAGCCGGAGGGCTAGCCAACTCAGATACCACCCAGGCCCAGATCCGAGGCTAAGCGTTGGCCATTCCCAACATCTACTCCATCTATGAACTGCAGAAGTATTTGAAAGGGCCAGTTCTGCTGACCGAAAGCTGCAGGATCTCCATGACATAGGGCAACAACAGAATATCCAAGAGTAAAACACCAGTGAAGATCCAGTTTTGATAACGTAGCGGAAGCCAGAGGCCTCAAACTTGACCAATGACTCACTGCATCGAACATTTGCAAATAAAGGTACGTAGACCAAAGGGTATACTGTGTGCACCACAGCTTCCACAGCAAGATTTTTGTTGTTGTTTGGTGTTTTCGTTTTTGTGTTTGTTTCTTTGTTTTCTTTTGTTTTGGCTGGAGGGGGTTTATAAAGGCACAGAGCAGGTTCAAAGGGGCAGGGAGATGAATGAGGCTAGAGTGCACGATGGGAAATTCACAACAAATAATAAAAAGTGAAACAAGGGGGCTGGAGAGATGGCTCAGCAGTTAAGAGCACTGACTGCTCTTCCAGAGGTCCTGAGTTCAATTCTCAGCAACCACATGGTGGCTCACAACCATCTGTAATGGAATGTGATGCCCTCTTCTGGTGTGTCTGAAGACAGTGACAGTGCACTCATATACATAAAATAAATAAATTAAAAAAATTTTTAAAAAGTGAAACAAAAGAAAAAGAAATGCTTTGCCATCTTTCTTACCTAAGTCAAACCCTAGTATATAAGCAATTCTTCACGTTTAGTTTCTTAAAGTTTATACTTTGTAAACTGGTCTTAAAACAATGAGTGTAGCATTTTAATGCCACTGTCTCGTCCTCATTAAACTTTAGTGGTCGCTCTCACACTGAGTTCCTTCAGTACATTCAACTTGGCTTTCATAGAAGCAATTACTTTTCCATACTCATCACATCCATTTACATAAATATTTAATTAGCCTTCATAAATACAGTAGCAAGCACAATTACCATAAACTGTTTTGGAACCTGTTGTTGCAGGAGCGGAGCTCCCAGGATACACAAGAGGAATCAACCCCAAGCATCCATTCTTCTGTAGACATCAGTCAATATGTCACATCACTAATGAATTGCTTTAGCGACCACTGATCAGTTGAATGTGTTGGGTTTAATTTCCTTATTATTTCACTTAGGATTGTTTGGGGTTTTTTTCCCCCATGTATCTTTACATACAAAATTATTCTCTACTTTGATATCTTTATTTATATGTCAGGTCCTAGTAGTAAGGTTGCACCAACTTTATGAAATTTTTTGATAATATTATTATCTCCATATGCATTTTTTTAAATTAGTGCTCTTAACCACTGATCTCTCTAGCCTCTATTTTTTGCTTTTTAAGACAGCACCCCAGGTAGCCAAGTCTGGCCTTAAACTCTTGATTCTCCTCCCTCTAATTCGCAAGCACTGAAATTACGAGTGTGGGCCACCAAGCCCAGAGAGCTTCTTTTTCCAGTATCGGGATTCAAACTCAAGGTCTTTTCTATGCTAGGCAAGTGTTCTACCACTGAGCTACACTCCTATGCTTACTTCCATACAAGTCACAAAGCCTGGGACATACATCACTTGAAGAACTTGTGAACTGAACATGTGATTTTGGACTCTTTTTCAGAGGCAGAATTCCTTATTATTTTTCCCTGGATTGTTGGATTGTTGTTCTGTTCAGAATGTTCACTTCTTTTTGTTTTTAAGGATTTATTTTATATATACTTTGTAAACTGGTCTTAAAACAATGAGTGTAGCATTTTAATGCCACTGTCTCGTCCTCATCAAACTTTAGTGGTCTCACTCACACTGAGCTCTTTCAGTACATTCCACTTGGCTTTCATAGAAGCAATTATTTTTCAATACTCATCACATCCATTTACATAAATATTTAATTAGCCTTCACAAATACAGTAGCAAGCACAATTACCATAATACCATAAACTGTTTTGGAACCCGTTGTTCCTATTGGAACCTGTATATATATATATATATATATATGTATATGTATATATATATATATATATATATATATACACTGTTTTCGGATACACTAGAAGAGGGCACCAATTCCCATTACAGATGGTTGTAAGCCACCATGTGCTTGTTGGGATTTGAACTCAGGACCTCTGGAAAAGCAATCAGTGCTCTTAACCACTGAGCCATCTCTCCAGCCCCCTCATTTCTTTTTTTTTTCCTTTGTTTTTTTTTCCATTTTTATTAAATTGGATAATTCTTATTTACATTTCAAATGCTATTCCCTTTCCCAGTTTCCTGTCCATCAGCTGCCTAACCTCTGCCCCTCCCCTTCTATAAGGGTGTGCCCCTCCCCATCCACCCACATCACCCCCCCAACAATCCCCTACACTGGTGGTCCAACCTTGGCAGGACAAAGAGCTTCCCCTTCCCCTGGTGCCCCAACAAGGCTATTCACTGCTACATATGCAGTTGAAGCCCAGGTTCAGTCCATGTATAGTCTTTGGGTAGTGGCTTAGTCCCTGGAAGCTCTGGTTGGTTGGCATTGTTGTACATATGGGGTCTCAAGCCCCTTCAGCTCTTTCAGTCCTTTCTCTAATTCCTCCAAGAGGGGTCCCATTCTCAGTTCAGTGGTTTGCTGGTACCATTTGCCTCTGTATTTGACATGTTCTGGCTGTGTCTCTCAGGAGAGATCTACATCCAGTTCCTGTCGGCCTGCACTTCTTTGCTTCATCCATCTTATCTAGTTTGGCGGCTGTATATGTATAGGCCACATGTGGGGCAGGCTCTGAATGGGCGTTCCTTCTGCCTCTGTTCTAAACTTTGCCTCCCTATTCCCTGCCAAGGGTATTCTTGTTCCCCTTTTAAAGAAGGAGTGAAGCATTCACATTTTGATCATCCGTCTTGAGTTTCATTTGTTCTAGGCATCTAGGGTAATTCAAGCATTTGGGCTAATAGCCACTTATCAATGAGTGCATACCATGTGTGTTTTTCTGTGATTGGGTTAGCTCACTCAGGATGATATTTTCCAGTTCCATCCATTTGCCTATGAATTTCATAAAGTCGTTGTTTTTGATAGCTGAGTAATATGCCATTGTGTAGATGTACCATATTTTCTGTATCCATTCCTCTGTTGAAGGGCATCTGGGTTCTTTCCAGCTTCTGGCTATTATAAATAAGGCTGCTATGAACATAGTGGAGCATGTGTCTTTATTATATGTTGGGGCATCTTTTGGGTATATGCCCAAGAGAGGTATAGCTGGGTCCTCAGGTAGTTCAATGTCCAATTTTCTGAGGAACCTCCAGACTGATTTCCAGAATGGTTGTATCAGTCTGCAATCCCACCAACAATGGAGGAGTGTTCCTTTTTCTCCACATCCTTGCCAGCATCTGCTGTCACCTGAGTTTTTGATCTTAGCCATTCTGAGTGATGTGAGGTGGAATCTAGAACAAAAAGAAGCAAATACACCCAGGAGGAGTAGAAGGCAGGAAATAATCAAACTCAGAGCTGAAATCAACCAAGTAGAAACAAAAAGGACCATAGAAAGAATCAACAGAACCAAAAGTTGGTTCTTTGAGAAAATCAACAAGATAGATAAACCCTTAGCCAGACTAACGAGAGGACACAGAGAATGTATACAAATTAACAAAATCAGAATTGAAAAGGGAGATATAACTACAGAATCAGAGGAAATTCAAAAAATCATCAGATCCTACTACAAAAGCCTATATTCAGCAAAACTTGAAAATAAGCAGGAAATGGACAATTTCCTAGACAGATACCAGGTACCGAAGTTAAATCAGGAACAGATAAACCAGTTAAACAACCCCATAACTCCTAACGAAATAGAAGCAGTCATTAAAGGTCTCCCAACCAAAAAGAGCTCAGGTCCAGAGGGTTTAG
This sequence comes from Rattus rattus, assembly GCF_011064425.1. Lineage (NCBI taxonomy): Eukaryota > Metazoa > Chordata > Mammalia > Rodentia > Muridae > Rattus > Rattus rattus. Next base: position 170,333,375 of record NC_046154.1, on the reverse strand, counting down.
TGCAGAATTCTATCAGACCTTCATAGAAGACCTCATACCAATACTATCCAAACTATTCCACAAAATTGAAACAGATGGAGCACTACCGAATTCCTTCTATGAAGCCACAATTACTCTTATACCTAAACCACACAAAGACCCAACAAAGAAAGAGAACTTCAGACCAATTTCCCTTATGAATATCGATTTAAAAATACTCAATAAAATTCTGGCAAACCGAATCCAAAAACACATCAAAACAATCATTCACCATGATCAAGTAGGCTTCATCCTAGGCATGCAGGGATGGTTTAATATATGGAAAACCATCAACGTGATCCATTATATAAACAAACTGAAAGAACAAAACCACATGATCATTTCATTAGATGCTGAGAAAGCATTTGACAAAATTCAACACCCCTTCATGATAAAAGTTCTGGAAAGAATAGGAATTCAAGGCCCATACCTAAACATAGTAAAAGCCATATACAGCAAACCAGTCGCTAACATTAAACTAAATGGAGAGAAACTTGAAGCAATCCCTCTAAAATCAGGGAATAGACAAGGCTGCCCACTCTCTCCCTACTTATTCAATATAGTTCTTGAAGTTCTAGCCAGAGCAATCAGACAATAAAAGGAGATCAAGGGGATACAGATTGGAAAAGCAGTAAAAATATCACTATTTGCAGATGATATGATAGTATATTTAAGTGATCCCAAAAGTTCCACCAGAGAACTACTAAAGCTGATAAACAACTTCAGCAAAGTGGCTGGGTATAAAATTAACTCAAATAAATCAGTAGCCTTCCTCTACACAAAAGAGAAACAAGCCAAGAAAGAAATTAGGGAAATGACCTAATTTCTTCGTAATAGTCCCAAATAATATAAAATACCTTGGTGTGACTTTAACCAAGCAAGTAAAAGATCTGTACGATAAGAACTTCAAGCCTCTGAAGAAAGAAATTGAAGAAGACCTCAGAAGTTGGAAAGATCTCCCATGCTCATGGATTGGCAGGATTAATATAGTAAAAATGGCCATTTTACCAAAAACGATCTACAGATTCAATGCAATCCCCATCAAAATACCAATCCAATTCTTCAGAGAGTTAGACAGAACAATTTGCAAATTCATCTGGAATAACAAAAAACCCAGGATAGCTAAAACTATCCTCAACAATAAAAGGACTTCAGGGGGAATCACTATCCCTGAACTCAAGCAGTATTACACAGCAATAGTGATAAAAACTGCATGGTATACAGAGACAGACAGATAGACCAATGGAATAGAATTGAAGACCCAGAAATGAACCCACACACCTATGGGCACTTGATTTTTGACAAAGGAGCCAAAACCATCCAATGGAAAAAAGATAGCATTTTCAGCAAATGGTGCTGGTTCAACTGGAGGTCAGCAGGTAGAAGAATGCAGATCGATCCATGCTTATCACCCTGTACAAAGCTTAAGTCCAAGTGGATCAAGGACCTCCACATCAAACCAGATACACTCAAACTAATAGAAGAAAAACTAGAGAAGCATCTGGAACACATGGGCACTGGAAAAAATTTCCTGAACCAAACACCAATGGCTTATGCTCTAAGATCAAGAATCGACAAATGGGATCTCATAAAACTGCAAAGCTTCTGTAAGGCAAAGGACACTGTGGTTAGGACAAAACGGCAACCAACAGATTGGGAAAAGATTTTACCAATCCTACAACTGATAGAGAGCTTATATCCAAAACATACAAAGAACTCACCAAGTTAGACCGCAGGGCGACAAATAACCCTATTAAAAAATGGGGTTTGGAGCTAAACAAAGAATTCACAGCTGAGGAATGCCGAATGGCTGAGAAACACCTAAAGAAATGTTCAACATCTTTAGTCATCAGGGAAATGCAAATCAAAACAACCCTGAGATTTCACCTCACACCAGTGAGAATGGCTAAGATCAAAAACTCAGGTGACAGCAAATGCTGGCGAGGATGCGGAGAAAGAGGAACACTCCTCCATTGTTGGTGGGATTGCAGACTGGTACAACCATTCTGGAAATCAGTCTGGAGGTTCCTCAGAAAATTGGACATTGAACTGCCTGAGGATCCAGCTATACCTCTCTTGGGCACATACCCAAAAGATGCCCCAACATATAAAAAAGACACGTGCTCCACTATGTTCATAGCAGCCTTATTCATAATAGCCAGAAGCTGGAAATAACCCAGATGCCCTTCAACAGAGGAATGGATACAGAAAATGTGGTACATCTACACAATGGAATATTACTCAGCTATCAAAAACAACGACTTTATGAAATTCGTAGGCAAGGGGTTAGGGGGATGTTGGCCCGGAAACCGGGAAGGGGAATAACAACCGAAATGTAAATAAGAAATACTCAAGTTAATAAAGATTTTTAAAAAAAAAGAAAAAGAATTGTAGGGTTCGTCAGCTCCCTGGAGTACCTTAGTGAGCGCGGAAGAGAAGCCAGACTTGTGAGGCAGTCTTCCAGGCTGCTAGGCACGCCTGATGGACTTGAGCCAAAAGACCAGGAGAAAATAGCATCTGAGCCTCTAGAGTATTAAAGGGCAGTTAGCCAAGGATCTTTTTCGCTGTCCGTGACCTGGTATCGGGACGTGCACAATTTTTTGTTTCAATCTCCTTTGCTGCTTCAGCCATTTCTGATTTCCAAAGAACAAAGTTGCCGCCCAAGAGTGCAGCTCAGCTCAGGCGAGCTGGAAAACTCTTTTGGCGTGAGCCATCCCTCAGTAGAGGAATCTAGGAGTGCCAGTGTGAATGGGGCTACGGGGCCATAATTTGATCCTGCTGTTTTGAGTTTTTCTAATATTTTGAAATCTTGGGGCTGGTAGTGATAGCGGAGGATTTGGCACAGCGTGGACTGCACGGGACACAGCTAGCTGCCAAGGGGCCAGAGTTATCTCCGGGCTCCTGTGAGTCAGGGTCAAGTTCTGCCTCTTCCTCAGAATCACTGTCCACAACCAAATCTTCTTCCTCTTCTAGGGTACCTGGGGTGGAGGGGTCTCTACGGACTTTAGCCCTGCTCCATAGGGAAAGAGGCTAAAACTTTGCGTTTCTTATCTTGATTTTTTTACCCTGACCTGCAGCTTTAGGCCAGGGACGATGTGAGGGTGTCAGCTCTGTCAAACCTGTCTCTAAATCTTGAAGGGCTCTGAATAATTGTACCTGTTCTTTTCTGGTCTCTACCACGTGTCTCAGCGATGCTACGTCATTGGTCAGCTGGCGACAAGCGTCCGAGACCGGGGGGGTGAATCAAAGACTGCATCTAGAGTGCCATAAGGTGGAGGGGGAAAGAAGGACGGAAAGTGGGTACCAGTTCTGGCTGTGGCCAGCGCGATAGTGGCCATTTTGGACTCAAAACAAGCAGCTCCCTCTTCTAATTTAGCCTCCTCCTCGGGAGGAAAAACACCACCATTGCCTAAATTTTGAAGGGAAGGATAAAGGCGCTTATTGGGTTGGTATTCTGATGTATTGGATGGGGTATTGGGTATAGTCTTTTCAGTGGAGGTAGGGCTAGTGGGGATAGGATCAATGGCACTCTGCATGTCAATAATGACCAACGGGGAAGGTGACTTACCAACTCCTCTCCCGAAATAGGGTCAGCGGCTGAGGGGAGGGAGGCGAGCTCCCTCAATGAACTTCCTCTCAGTGAACGTTCTCCTTCTGTGGCCAAATGCTGAAGGTCTGGGCACTCAGAGGTAGTTCTAAGGATGTCATTAATAAGAGACCAATAACTGAAGGCAGTGACTGGAATTTTCTCAAGACCGAGAACCTCATAATAGTCTTTAAAACAATCTCGAACTCTGAGCCACCTTTTCTGATCAACTGTTCCTTCCTGGGGAAACCATGGGCATATATCTCCCACGAAGTCCAAAAAATTTCTTTAGATCCTTCTTTTTAACCCTAATCCCTCCCACCTTGAGTGACTCCTTGAGCCCTGTCACAAACAGTGATTGTTTTGAAAATGCTTGTCCCATCCCTTAAACTTACCTTAAGATCTGCGCTGCGCTATGAACTCCTCCCGGACTGACTCACAGCGCCTGTACCATGGCATCCTAACGATCCGATCTGGTACTTCTGAGATGGGCGGTCAGGCCTGTCCTCTACTGGTGAGTGGCGTTCTCCCTCTGTGACCCCCTGTTCGGGCTCCAGTTGCTCCAACCCGCAGGACAGTCGACCAGGGTCTGGGGTCCACCTAGGAGAGAATGGGGGACAAGAGACACAAAGAACAGACAACAAGTCAAGAAGTCTGATCAAGCTGATAATTTCTAATTTTTCTCAGGCAGAAGATATACTGGTAAAAGCAAGATGTGGGGAGGGGTTAGGTAACCACAAAAGAATGGGCCTGACTCGATGACCAGAATATTGGCTGGATAAATCAGTCAGCGGGGGGAACGGTAGGGTGGATTGCTTAGTGACCTGACCACCAGTGCCAAGCGACCTGACCACCGGTGCTAAACGACCTGACAACCAGATTTATTCTATCGATTGAATTCAAGCAGAACTGCAGGTGCAGGCTTAGGTATGGCTGCTTTTATCTAAAATAAGAATAATATACAATTGCTTTTAAATCTAACATGAAGGCTACTTCCAACATCTTGAGACTGTTCCTAACAAAAGTTGATTTTATTCGATATTATAATGGCTACTCCAGCTTGCTTCTTTGGACCATTTGATTGGAAAGTGGTTTTCCAGCCTTTTACTCTGAAGTAGTGTCTGTCTTTGTCTCTGAGGTGTGTTTCCTGTAGGGAGCAAAATGATGGGTCCTCTTTACGTATCCAGTCTGTTAATCTGTGTCTTTTCATTGGGGAATCGAGTCCATTGATGTTGAGAGATATTAAGGAATAGTGATTGTTGCTTCCTGTTATTTTTATATTTAGAGGTAGGATTATGTTTGTGTGCTTCTCTTCTTTTGGTTTTGTTGCAAGGAGATTACTTTCTTGCTTTTTCTAGGGTGTAGTTTCCCTCCTTGTGTTGGGCTTTGCCATTTATTATCCTCTGTAGGATTGGATTTGTAGAAAGATATTGTGTAAATTTGGTTTTGTCACGGAATATCTTGGTTTCTCCCTCAATGTTAATTGATAGTTTTGCTGGATATAGCATCCTGGGCTGGCATTTGTGTTCTCTTAGGGCCTGTATGACATCTGTCCAGGATCTTCTGGCTTTCATAGTCTCTGGTGAGAAGTCTGATGTAATTCTGATAGGTCTGCCTTTACTTGACTTTTTCCCTCATTGCTTTTAATATTCTTTCTTTGTTTTGTGCACTTGGTGTTTTGACTATTATGTGATGGGAGGAATTTCTTCTTTGGTCCAATCTATTTGGAGTTCTGTAGGCTTCTTGTATGTTTATGGGCATCTCTTTCTTTAGGTTAGGGAAGTTTTCTTCTATGATTTTTTTTCTTTCTTTTTTTCGGAGCTGAGGACCGAACCCAGGGCTAAATCCCCAACCCCTCTTCTATGATTTTATTGAAGATATTTACTGGCCCTTTAAATTGGGAGTCTTCACTCTCTTCTATACCTATTATCCTTAGGTTTGATCTTTTCACTGTGTCCTAGATTTCTTGTATGTTTTGGGCTAGGAGCTTTTTCCGTTTTACATTATCTTTGATGGTTGTGTCAATGTTTTCTATGGTATCTTCTACCCCTGAGATTCTCTCTTCTACCTCTTCTATTCTATTGGTGATGCTCGCATCTATGACTCCTGATCTCTTCTCTAGGTTTTCTATCTCCAGGGTTCTCTCCCTTTGTGCTTTCTTTATTGTTTCTATTTCCATTTTTAACTCCTGGATGGTTTTGTTCATTTCCTTCTCCTGTTTGGTTGTGTTTTCCTGTAGTTCTTTAAGGGATTTTTGTGTTTCCTCTTTAAAGATTTCTACTTGTTTACTTGTGTTGTCCTGTATTTCCTTAAGGGAGACCTTCTTAAAGTCCTCTATCATCATAATAAAATGTGATTTTAAATCTAAATCTTGCTTTTCCAGTGTGCTTGGATATTCAGTGTTTGCTTTGGTGGAAGAACTAGGCTCTGATGATGTCAATAGTCTTGGTTTCTGTTGCTTGGGTTCCTGTGCTTGCCTCTCACCATCAGGTTGTCTCTGGTGGTAGCTTGTCTTGCTGTTTCTGATGGTGGCCTGACCTTCCTGTGGGCCTGTTTGTCAGCACTCCTGTAGACCTGTTTTCCTGTTTTCTTTCAGCCAGTTATGGGAATAGAGTGTTCTGCTCTCAGGCATGTAGTTCCTCCTGGCAGCTGGCTTTCAGCTCTCTGCGAGGGCAGCAATCAGAAGGGGCCTGCCCCTATTGCTCCTAGGTCCCTGTGTGCAGGGGGTACAGATGGCACTGGGCGTTTTCCTCTTGGTTGGGGATGTGGGTAGAGAGTAGTCTCCTCTGAGTTCTCAGGAGTGTCCGCACTTCTGAGGGTCTAGCTCACCCCCCACCCCAAAGGGGATTTGGGTACTGGGAGCTGTTTGACCGATTCAGTTCAGGTCCAGGCGCAGATCTAGACCGAGGGGCTCCTGCAGCTGACTGCTCCAATATTCCTGTGTCCAGAGGCACTATGCAGTTTCCTCTTGGGCCAGGGATGTGGGCAAAAGTGGACAGAAGTTGGCAGTCTGCCCTGCCCTGCAGTCTTAGGATTGCCCACACTTCTGGGTGTTCAGCTTTCTCTCCCATGGGATCTGGGAGCAGGGAGCCGTGGGCCGGGATCAGAGAAGTTCGAGCCACAGCCAGAAACTGGAAGTGCCTGGTCCCAGAGGACTTCTGCCTTTGTGTGTCCTGAGTCCACCAGGCAGGTCACTTGGAGCAGAAAAGTTGGCCTTACCTCTGCTCTCTGGCATGTAGTCACTCCTGGCAGCTGGCTTTCAGCTCTCAGCGAAGGTAGCAACTGGAAAGGTCCTGCCCCTACTGCTCCTAGGTCCCTATGCCCTCACTTCTTTTTTTGATTGATTGATTGATTGATTAATTGATTTGTGTAGTACATGTGCACGACGTGGACATTAGAGAATTCACAGGAGTCAGTTCTCTCCTTCCACTGTGTGGATTCAAGAATTTAACCCACATTATCAGGCTTACAGGAAATGTGCTTAACCCTCTGAATCCTCTCAGATTTTTGTTCACGTTCTCTCTATATATATTTTTCCCTTACATTTATTTTATGTGTATGGGTATTCCACCTGCATGTATGTAGGCAGCGGCCACAGAGACCAAAAGAGGGTGATAGACCCCCTGGGACTGAAGTTAGTGACTGATGTGAGCCACTGTGTGGATAATGGAAACCGAGTTCAGGTCTTCTAGGAGAGCAGCCAGTGATCTCAAGTACTAAGCTACCTTTCCAGTCTGCATTTTTCTATTTCATTACACGTATGCCTTTGGGTGGGGTGGGGCTAGGTACACATGAGTGCAGTGAGGCCAGAGACATTGGAGCTCCCTGGAGTCAGAGTCACAGATGTCAATGAAACACTCGGCCTGGGTGCTGGGTACTGAACTTGGATCTTCTGGAAAACAACTGTGGGGAACAGCAACAGAAGCGTATTCTAAATGCCACCATTTTTTTTTCAGACTCTCACAGGGAGAAACTAAATTCAAGGACCCAGGCCCTAGAGGACCTGGGGAATCTCCCGAAGAACTGCCCAGCTTCTCTTGTGAGGAAACAGTTGTCTACATCCAAACATCTCAAGGACAACATCTCCATCTTGCTGGCACGGTCAAACTAAGTTCATGCTCCCAAGCCCAGGGAACCTACTCCTATTCCAGTAGATGGAAACTCCTTTGCTCAAACCCCTTACATCAAACTGTGACTAGACAATGTTCCAGCCCACCCTGCTTTGCCTGGCTCTCTGGTTTCAACATGCTGTGCAGGCTTCCCTCGGGGTCTGCTTAGCAGCTCTGATTAATCAGCAGTGACTTGATTACAATAAATTTTGTGTCGTCTGCATTGAGCTCGTGTTTGAGTTATGTTGGAGTTAAGAGGACCCACAACAATACGAGCGCTCTGAACCCAGAAAGCACCAGCCCCCCAGATTGTCCCCATCTCAAATCAGATTTAGTCCTGAGTCTTTTCAGAAAACCATCCACCTCACGAGGGAGATTTTTCAGGTGTTCTAGCACAGAGCTAAGCATGGCATCCTCTTCTAAACGTTTCAACTTTTAATTATGGGAGGGTTTAAGGACACATAAGGACAGACATGCAGCATACTGGATCCCCAAGAACGCATTACCTAGCTTCAGCAGTAATCAACGTTTTTGTCAATATTTTTCACCTATTCCCCCATCCCCCTTTTAAACCAGAACACTGGAATCTTTAACAAATCCCAGACTTCCAATCATCCTGCCTCATAAACTTCAGTAATTCCTCCCACAGAAAAGAACTTCATTAGAAAAGTTTGATATTTTCTGTGTCTGTAATTACAATTATTTTTGTTCTCTTTTTTTTTTTTTCAATTTCCTAAAGACTCCCATAAAAGGAGAGAAAAAGATTGGTAAGGTTTTTTGTTTGGTTTTTTGTTTGTTTTTATTTGTTTGTTTTATTTTTGGTGAGCCATCACTGAACTGTATACCTATAGTGCTTCTAATTTTTCTTTCCTTTTTTAATAAAAAAAATTATTTAGTTTGTTTGCAGAGAAATTTTGCCTGCAAGTCATGAATGTATACCACACGTATGCTCCGTACTAATGGAGTCCAGAAAAGGGTGTCAAATCCTTTGGAACTGTAGCTACAGATGGTTGTTAGAATATATATAGGTGCCGAGAGTTGAACCCAGGTCCTCTGGAAGAACAGCCAGTGCTCTTAGCCACTGAGCCATCTCCCCTGTCCCAAGTTTATCTTAATTCAAAGGGATTTGTTATTACTTTATTCTTACTACACTGGTCAACTCTTGTGTTTTTCTTAGGCTGAATGTTTTCTTAGTGAGTAATGAGCAATGGTGTCCCCTGAGGTTTCCAGTGTGCCGCTGAAAACAACTTTAGCCTCAGCCTTCCCAGTGTTCCATTTTCCGTACTCTCCACGTGGTCTATACTTTTAATTTTCTAAACCATACATTGTTTAAATGTTTTCTTCTTTTAAAAAAAAATGCTCCTCTCTCAAAAATACAGATAGATAGATAGATAGATAGGTAGATAGATAGATAGATAGATAGATAGATAGATAGATAGATAGATAGACAGATAGATAGGAGATATTTAAAATATTTAAAATTTTTCCCTCACTTGTAAGTTCATGAATGCTATTATAGTAAGCATTTATATTTTGTGGCATTTATTTACCTTTATCTGCATAACGATCTTATGTTTGTTATTATACCATATATTTTAATAACATTCTATTATCATAAAAATTATCTTAATATAAATGATATTATTATACTGCATATTTTAATAATATTTGGTTATCATAAAATTATCTTAATATAAACTTATAACTTATGAGATTTATCATTAATACCTGTTCATATTTGTAACCTTTTATAGCCACTTAAACTTTATTTAATGTTTCAACATTCCCTTCCTTTAATATTGTAATGTTCCCAGTCGCTGGTGCGGTATGGTGTGCTGTGGTGTGGCATGGTTTTGTTTGAGACAGGGTCTAAAGTAGCCATGGCTGGCCTCAAGCTCAGCATGCAACAGAGGAACTTTTCATCTTCCCCTCTCTGACTCTGGGAGAGGTGCTGGGATTACGATGACAGGTAGGCATCTTCGCACCGGAATCTGTGCAGTGCCAAGAACCAAACCCAGGGCTTTACACATGCTAGCCAAGGGCTCGGCCAACTGAGCTATGTACATCCCCAACCCTAATTTCTCAATCTTGAACTTTTTATCCGATGTTCCTCTCAGTCACCTGGATCCGTATCTTTAAGAACCTTCTTGTCAGGATGTCAGTTTAAGTACGTCGTTTGAGGTCCTCACCTTCTCATACACATGAAAGAAAAATTACAGAAGGGCAAAATGCCTCAACTGGAAATAAAATGCAGAAGAGTAAATGGGGTTGAAACAACCAACCTACTGGGCTTCAGGTCAGAAGCAGCTTGAGGCGGCAAGAAGGCCACTTCCGGTATGCTAATAGGCAGGGCAGATGTGGGCATCACTAACAAGTAACATAAACACTGGCTAGTGAGGTTGGACACAACTACAGAGCAGAATAAATCCTGGAGATAAACAAGCATCAGGGCCATGTCATGCGCTGTCTCCATAGCAACAAGAAGAGCAATACCCACAGGGGATCAGGCTTGTGGGTTGAGACTAGGAAAATAAAGTGGGGCTCCCCAGTTCAGAAAACGCGGCTGGAAAGAGCAGCTACTGGGAACTGTGCGCTGACTGCTTCTGTGAGGCTGAACGCTGGAAAAGCCATGCCTCTCAGCTCGAGTCCACGAAAAACCCACAGCCCCCACCCACTATACCTGAGTGGTGGTAGCTCACACCTTTAATCCCAGCACTGGAAGGGGGTTGGGAGTAGAGGCAGGCAGACCCTGAGTTCAACCCCGGTCTACAAAGTGAGTTTCAGGACAGCCAGAGCTACACAGAGAAACCCTGTCTCAAGAAACCAAAAATTACTAATTCTTTTTTTTTTTTTTTTGAAATAAAAGTGTGGTGTGTCTTGCTCTCCTTTTGCTGAAGCTACTGGAAATGTTTAAATCCATTTGTGTGCTGTATCCAGCTTCCACAGGACCGCCGGAGTCTGAGCTCCTGTAAACAAACAACCAGGGCTCAGGCAAGAACCAAGCAGTTGGTGAAGCCACCGTTCCTGTCGCCACAGAATCAGGAGGTTAACTGCCTAGCCAGGCGTGCCCTCAGGAAGCTGACTCTTCAGTGAGGAAGTCCCCTCCCAATTTGCCTTTGCTGCTTTCTGCAACAACAGCAGAAAAAGAGATGGCTCGCGACCCAGGTGACTCGGTTCTAAGGCTAATCTCCCTCGAAAGCACCATCTTGGCCGAATCTAAACTGCGTTCAGAGCTGGGAACAGTTGTAGGAGAACCGGCTTATCTTCTTAGAGCCTCTGCGCGCTACTAGATGGCGAGAATCCTCATTGAACAAGCCAGTCCACAGTTGCCCACACTTCTTCCACTACAACAGGACTGCTTCTCTGTTACAAACAGTTCTTCTAGTAAATTATTTCACGTCTACGATGAGCTTACTCATCCTTTTCATTTTTTCTTATATATTTATGACCATGCCAAGACACCTCAACACAAGAGCACATGCACGCGTGGGCTGCGCACCAAGACACTCACCCAAGGGCAGACCGAGGTAGAGGCTGGCTGTCTTCCTCTATCATTCTCTACCCTTCTGTTTTAATTTCATTATACGTATTCATTTATATTATGGGTAAGCACTGTGGGGGGTGAGGCAGTGCTGTGCTATGTGTGTAGAGATCAGAGGACAACTTGCGAGAATCAGTTCGTTCCTTCAAACTCATCGGTCCTGGCAGCAAGAATCTTTATCTGCTGACCCATCTGTCCAGCCTTGTACTTTCTTAGCATTAGCCTCATCATCCGAGACCAGGCCTCTCACTAAACCTGAAACTTACCATATGCAGCTTGGCCAATGAACCCCAACATTGTCCTGTCTACTTCCCAGTGCTATGCACCTGCCCATCTACTGAACTGTAGGTATGCATGTGCCGTGCCTGTGTGGGATCCCATCTCAGCTATTCATGCTTACACAGAAAGCAATTTACCAATCAGGACACACACACACACACACACACACACACACACACACACACACACACCTTTTTCCATCCTTGATAAAAAACCTTACATTCCTTCAATGTTGTGTCTTCCGTTCCCTAAGTGTCAATGAGGCTCTTTTTAATCCTTCCAATTTGGATCTTAATTCTCTAATTTTAGTTGCCCTATAACTCTGAAACAAATTATACATAAACAGAAATTATAAGCATATGAATCTAGTGGTAGTATCCAAGGCTAAGAGTAGAATTTCTTTTTCCTTATTCAGCAATATATTTCTCCCCTAGACCTCGCTTTGTCTCCATTATTGACATTTATCCTAAAGAAAGAGTATCCGTATTGGCATTTTCCAACTACTTAGTGCCCTCCACTCTTCCCGCTGCTCACAAAGAGCACCTGTTACGTGTCGGGTACATTACTAATCACAGAGAGACAGAATGCACCATGGGACTGTGGCTACTTAAGAGCTGGCATTGGGTTTAGACCTTTGTCGGGTGATGTGAGGGTGGGCCCAAGGAAGCAATAAAACTCCCTGGATTCAGCCCCTACAGAAACCAAGGACACGTTCCTAGTTAGAGAGCCTACAGGTCTTATAGATTAGAAAAGTAAACTAGAGCAATCCCAGAGTGACCGTGTGTAGACAAGTGGCTGTCATTTGTCCTGAGAGACGAACATTCCATGTTTATGTTCTTTGTTAAGGAACGGCTCCTGGTTCTGTTTTGAGGCATGGTGGTCATGGTGGTCTTGACTGCATTGTGTAAAGGTGTCTGTCCATCAAGAGCACATCTGTGTGTGTACGATGCCGTTCCTAGCATGCAGGCCCTGCTTTTCTTTTCCTCACTACTTAGGCACTGATATAATACCACTCTCAATGTCTCTGCTGGAGAGAACGCAGTGGGGATGTTTCCTTGGCTCGTTTCCCAGGACTCAGCAGAGTTTCATCCAGCACCAGCCCGTCTTCACTGCTGTTCTCTGATTCTGAACAGATGTGATGCGCTCTCACTCAGACTCATGCTACGGTTTGGCTCCAAGACAGCACGCACCATGTCCAATTCCTTCCTGCAGCCCGAATTACCACTCTGGAAATACAGTATACGGAGAAGCATGTGCCAGCCCTTCAGTAAGCAATATCCACAGGGGAGAGAGAAGACCAAGTGTGGTCTGCACTTGAGCCATGGTACACAGACAGGTATGTTTGTTGTTGCTGTTGTTTCTTACTAGCCAGTTATGAAGCTTTACAAAAATACTGCATTTGATTTCACAACCCACTTGCATGGACTTCTCAATAGAGGAAGCTCTCTTGGTGTGTGTGGGTGTGGGAGAGTTATGGGGGTGTGGGTGTACACATGTATGTGTATGTATATTGTGTCTATATGTGTGTATACAAGTGAGTGTGTGTGTGAGTGTGGTATATATATATATGGGGGGATGGGGCAGTGGGTGTACACATGTATGTGTATGTATGTTGTGTCTGTATGTGTGTATACAAGTGAATGTGTATGTGAATGTGGTGTGTGTGTGTAGGGGTGGGGGTGGGGGAATGGGAGGGTGGGTGTACACATGATGTGTAGGTATGTTGTGTCTGTATGTGTTTATACAAGTGAGTGTGTGTGTAAGTGTGGTATATTTATGTGTGTGTCTGTGTCTGTGAGTGTGTGTGTGTTGTGTGTGTCTGTGTAATTGTATATATGTATATGAGTATGTGAGTGAACATATTCTGTGTATTGTGTGTATGTTGTATGGAGTGTGTATGTCTGTGTATGTTGTGGCTATGACTATATATGAGTGTGTCTGTGTGTGGATGTACACGTGTATGTGTATGTATGTTGTGTCTGTGTTTATATGAGTGAGTGTGTGTGTGAGTCTGTGAATGTGTGTGTGTTGTGTGTGTGTCTGTGTGAGTGTATATGTGTATATAAGTGTGTGAGTGAGTGTATTCTGTGTATTGTGTGTGTGTGCTGTGTGTGTGCGTGACTGTGTATGTTGTGTCTGTGTCTGTATCAGTGTGTGTATGTGTATGTATATCTGTGTCTATGTATATGAATGTTTGTGCTATATCTATGTCTGTATCCATGTGTGTGTGTGTGTGTGTGTGTATCTGTGTCTATGTATATGAATGTTTGTGCTATATCTATGTGTGTCAGTATGTGTATGTGGGGTGTCATTTGTGTGCATACGTGTGCTTTCTTTTAAACAGAACCCTGCAGTGTATCTATGGATGTGCTGGTACACACTGTATAACCCAGCTGGCCTCAGACTCAAGGCAATCTAGTCCTGGGATTATAGGTATGTATCCCATACCGAACCATTATCTATTTATTTGCATAATTTTTAGTTGAAATCCTGCCAATCCAGACTTGTATTGAAACATCCATGCTCTATCTACATTCCCACCCAAGGAGTTTTCTTTAAGAAAGATCCCAAGCTTCTCTCCCAATCAATCACACAAGAGCCTCGACAACCGACAGAAGTTCACTGAAAATAACTAATTAACATATGCCAACCTTTATATAAATGAACCAAATACTATTGTGGTCATTGTCTGTAGACATAGGAGATAGAATATACAAAATAATTGATTTTTAAATATTTATCTTATTGATTATTTTATGTGTGAGTGTACATGTACATGGGTGCCATAGTGTGTGTGTGTGTGTGTGTGTGTGTGTGTGTGTGTAGGTCAGAGGACAACTTTTTGTGTCTCTCCTCCATCTTCATTTGGGTACCAAGGATCAAACTCCAATTACCTGCCATAGGCTAATTTATCTACAAGACTCTTAATGTTTCGTCCAATCTTAAAACTCAGTCACACAAAAAGCCAAGCATGGTAGTGTTCATCTATAACCCTAATACTAAGGAGGCTATAGCAAGAGGATTGCAAGTTCTGGGTCAGCCTTGACTACACTGAGAGTTTGTCCCAAAAAATAATACAAAGAAGAACTGGGGCGGTGGGGGGGAGGGAGCAGGAAGAAGACTCCGCAGATAAAAAGCACTTTTCACCAAACCCTGATGACTTCACTTCTGTCTGTAGGATCTGCAGATAGGAGAGAACTGACTCCTACACCCACGTTTTCTTACATGGGTTCAAGTCCTTATGCTCTGGCTGTAAGCACTTTACCATGAGTGATCTTCCTGGCCTTAATGAGATACTTTTAAAAGGCTTTCAAAGGCTTCCCCAATGCTAATGCACTTCCCTTCTTCCCCCAGAGGCTTGTCATAAACTTCTCAGCTCCTGACCTGAAGAACAGTGTGTAAGGGCTTTTTACTGAGGTCACTTGACCCCGTAGGAAATCCTCCTGCCTCAGAGCTAGCTATTTTCCATTGTAGCTCCTGGGAAACAGACAACTCTTGTTACTACGAACTGACCCACACTGAACTCCCCCCATTTAGAGTTCTGACCAGCTCACCAGACAGGAAACGAGCCATAGTTTCTATTCATTTATGGCCCTAAACTCAAAACACATGTCCTCTGAATGAACTCTCCCAACCTGCTCTCCCCCAATCCCAGGACGTCCCTAGTACCCACAATTTCCCTACAAGAGAAAAGAATGTGCCAGGACACTGTCCACTACCCCAGATGGCTCTCTATTGACCCTTTCCCCTCTTTAAGTTAGAGGTACATGGTAGGGGTTGACAATCCCTGCACCAGGCTTCGCAGTTCCTGAGAGAACCTGCCTCTGGCTGGCATCCCACCATGAATACATTCTGAAATCTGAAGATACTTAGCACTTTGTGTTCATAGCTCTGAGACTTCCCATAAAATTTCAAAGCACCATAAAAATTCCCACTGGATATCCAGCTACATGTGAGACCCAAACACCTTCCACATGTGTTTTGGGTCCTCCATAGGCCTGTCTTCCAACTTCTCATGGTGGGAACATCATAGCTGTGTCTGCTAGCTGAGTGCAATTTCTGGGTTGCTGGGATAAGACCTTTGGAACTGTCTGAATCACAGTCCTTTGTGCAATAGTTACACGGATGCTTCTGGCCTACCCACATGCTGTGAGAGTGCTCCAGATAGCTGAACATTCTGAGGCTGGGAAGTTAAGGAAACCAAGGAGAGTTACAATAGGTTTGTAGAAATAACCTTTGAGGATATAAAACCATATCAAATGAGAAAGGAATAATTAATTAGGAGAGGAGAGCTTCCTGTACTTAAAAGCCTGACTGCTGAGGAAGGGGTTAAACTCCTCAGAATCATCCCAAAGTCTGCTTTATGGAAGCCAATTTGGGTCTTGATAATATTCATTCATTCATTCATTCATTCATTCATTCATTCGTTTGTTCATTCATTCGTTTGTTCATTCATTCATTCATTCATTCATTCGTTTGTTCATTCATTCATTCATTCATTCATTTGTTTGTTCATTCATTTCACTGAGTTCAGGCTCCCTGTTCAAGGTCATTCTGCCACCAGGACCTGAAAGTAAATCCCTGATACTGGGAAAAGCCACCAGCACAGTGGATCTGTCACCCATAGGTCCCTCCCATGCATGTCCCAGATAACCTGTGAGAAGTGAGGGTTCAAGATCAGATGTGGGAGAAGGAGCAGTTAACCAGCTAGCCTCTAGGGTCCTTTCTGGTCTTTTAAGCCTCCATCTCTGTTCCAGAAGGTTCGGACATGAAGCATGCTGTCCTGCTGGCAATATGCACAAGACAAATGAGAGGTGGACAGAAATTAATCTCAAATGGGGAACAGAACCAAAAGAGGACAGAATTTAATATACAAATAAGGTGCGTCTAGTACAGAAGACAGACAAACGACAGGGGATTTCCTCAAGTACCAGATTTCCTTATCATACCAGAGACAACTCATGGAGCTAGGGAGGGATTTGAAAAGGTGCGTGCATGCATGTATTCAACTAAGAGCAAAACAAGGGACAAGGTTGGGTGAATGTGTCCAACAAATCTAGGAGTTTTCCTGAATCCACACTGTGACTGCGGAAGCAGGGAAGTTTAAATAAGGTGCAGAATTCACCAAAAAATAAAAATCACTCCCAAACTGTAATGTATATATAAGAAATAGTGAGGGCTATAACCAGAAAGCTGGAACTGAGAGTCAGGGGGAGGAGTGTCCTGGGATTGGAGGACAGGATGGGAGAGTTCATACAGAGGACATGTATTTTGAGTTTAAGAATGACAACCTGATAGGGGGATCTTGGCCTGGAAACCAGAAAAGGGAATGGCATTTGAAATGTAAATAAGAAATACCCAATTTAATAAAGGTGGAAAAAAAAAAGAATGACAACTTGATTCAACTCCTAGAATCCACATGGTAGAAGAAAACTGACCCCAACAAGTTTTCCTTTGACTTCCAGATGCACTCATCCATATGTATATATACACGAAAATACACATATACATATGCATGCATATATACATACATTTATGTGTGTATGTATATATTCATATATGTATATGTGTACACATAAACACATAGACACATATATGTTTATATGTATACATACACAAATATATACATACATATATATGTATGTGTTTATATGTATGGGTATGTATGTGTATATATATGGATATGTATGTATATGGATATGTATATATGTGTGTATATATATATAAATATATATATGTGCATGTGCGTCTGTGTGTGTGTCTGTGTGTGTGTGTCTGTGTGTGTGTCTGTGTGTGTATGTGTCTCTGTGTGTGTGTGTCTATGTGTGTGTCTGTGTGTGTGTCTCTGTATGTGTGTGTCTTTTTGTATGTGTGGCTGTGTATGTGTATATATGTGTGTATCTCTGTGTGTGTGTATATATGTGTGTGTGTGTGTGTGTGTGTCTATGTGTGTGCATGTGCGTCTGTGTCTCTCTCTCTCTGTGTGTGTGTGTGTGTGTGTGTGTGTGTGTGTGTGTGTGTGTGTGTGTGAGACAGAGTTTCTCTGTGTTACAATCCTAGCTGTCCTGAAACTTGCTTTGTAGACAAGGCTGGCCTTAAACTCACAGATATTCCTCTGTCTCTCCCTCCTGAGGGCCGTGATTGAAAACATGAACCACCACCACCTAGTCAAGTATAATTTTTAACTTTAAAAAAAAAGGGGAAGATGGGGTTGGGGATTTAGCTCAATAGTAGAGCGCTTGCCTAGCAAGTGCAAGACCCTGGGTTCGGTCCCCAGCTCCGAAAAAAAAAAGGGGGGGGTGGTCTGGAGAGATGGCTCAGCAGTTAAGAGCATTGACTGCTCTTCCAGAGGTCCTGAGTTCAATTCCCAGCAACCACATGGAGGCTCACAACCATCTGTAATGGAGTCTGATGCCCTCTCCTGGTGTGTCTGAAGACAGCTACAGTGTACTTACATTAAATAAATAAATAAATAAATAAATAAATAAATAAATAAATAAATCTTTAAAGGGGGAGGGGGTGAATACAGAAGGCTCATCACTGCTGTGATATAGACCTGTTAGAGCCCCCTTGAGGAAAGCAGCTGTAGAGAGAGTCCCCAGCAAGGAGAGATACTGTCCTGTAATTCTGAACCACCAAGAGGAAAAATCACTTGACACATGGGAAAATTCTGGGGATAGCATATTATATTTCTACTGTTGTCATGACAAAGCACCACAACTTTAGTGGCTTAAATTAGAACAGTCTATAGGGCTGTAGTCTATAGGGCTGTAGTCCGTAGGGCTGTCCCGGAACTCACTTTGTAGACCAGGCTGGCCTAGAACTCAGATATTCGCCAGTCTCCACTTCCTGAGTGCTGGTAGGGCCCTATACTCTGGAAGAGCCCTCCTACAGCTAAATCAAAGGTGTTAATAGCTGGGCTCCTTTCTGGGAGTTGTATAGGATAAGAAGCTTCCTCTGCCTTAGATTGTTAACAAAATCAGTTACTCATGGTTATGGGACTGAAACCCTTATTGTCTCCCCACTCATGTGTGTGGGGTGTGTGAGGGTCTGTGGAGGGGGTCTGTGTGTCTGTATCTGTGTGTGTGTGTGTTTGTGTGTGTGTGTGCCTGTGTTTGCATACTACAGCATGCATATAGCAGTCAGAGGACAATTTGCAAGCCAGGTATCCCCTGTTCTCTCCTTCCACTCTGAGTGCCAGAAATCACACTCAGTGTTCATCTGAGCAGTAAGCACCCTCATCGCTGAGCCCTCTCACAAGGTCTCTCGCTAGGACCTGAAGCTCACTGGATAGACGAGGCCGGTTGCTAGCAAGCCTCAGGGTTCATCTTGCTTCTTCTTCCTGGCACACCGTCATACCCAGCTTTTTCTGTAGGTACAGAGGCTCGAACCTGAGCCCTCAAGCTTGCACAGCAAGCATGTTACTGGGTGAGCCACCATCTGGACCCAGAAGCCTTTGTTTTCTTGTTGGCTATCTCTGAGGACAACTCTCGGCAGTTCACTCTATTACCTCCAGACTGCGAACTTCTTCATTCACGTCCAAGGGAGCAGAGGTAGAATGTCTTTTTGCCACGTGTCTCTGCTTCTTCTTCTCTAGGCGTGCCCTTTGCCCTGACAACAGTTGAGATGGGTTCTCCACATGCAAAGACCCCTGTAGTTAAAGGATTAGACTGGGCTTGGGTTAAAGTCCTGACTCATCTATCTCCCACCTCAAATTCCCTTTTCCAGGCAATGCTATAGTGTTTCCTGTCCAAAGTCATGGTGAAATCTGATGGTGTTTGTAGCAGCGTTTGGCAGGTGGGTCCTTAAAGGGGTGATGATGTCATTAAAAGATCTCAGTAGCTTCCTTGTTGGAGCGGGTGGATCTCAGAAGTGAGTCTCTTGGGGAAATAGATGAGTTACCCAGACAACAGGTTTCTATAGAGTAATGCCCCTATAGAGTAAGGTCCTAATGACTGCTCCTAGCAGTGAAACCCTAACTAAGACACTAAGTGTTTTGTCTCTTCCAAATAAGCTCATTTGCCTGCCTTCCACATTTCCACCATGTAATGGCATGGCACAAGGCTCTCACCAGATGTAACCATAGAACCTTATATTCCCATCATCCAGAACTACGAAATGAACTCATCTCTGTAAATTATTCAGTCTCAAGCATTCTGTCACAAAAACCAGATAGGGTTCACAGTTCCAAATTTACAATTTACAAATTCAAAAGAATAAGATCTGGGGAGGGTGCTTATGCTGACTGAGGTAGAGGGTTTTTTAGCCATGTTCCTGGCATCTAGGAAGTACAGAAATGGGTACATGGTTCTCACCAGAGCAGGCCAAAGTGGCTGATGCTTGTGACAAACAGCAAAGTCAGAACAATTCACGCTCTGAATTTAGTGGGACAAGATGTCACATTACCTGAGGACTAAATATCATCTTTATAGCCAGAGCTTTGTCAGGACTCCGTCCCAAAAACCCTGCCCATGAGAGTATGGTGGTTTGAATATGCTTGGTACAAGGAGAGGCACTTTTTGGAGGCGTGACCTTGTTGGAGGAAGTGCGTCACGCTGGGAGTGGGCTTTGAAGTTCTGTCCTCTGTGGAAAAGCCAGTCTTCTCCTAGAGACCTTCAGATGAAGATGTAGAACTCTCAGCTCCTCCTGCACCATGCCTGCCTGGATGCAGCCATGCTCCTGCCTTGATGATAATGGACTGAACCCCTGAACCGGTAAGCCAGCCCCGATTCAATGTTGTCCATATAAGAGTTGCCTTGGTTGTGGTGTCTGTTCACAGCAGTAAAACCCTAACTAAGACACAAAGTCTAGACTATTTTGGCAAAATTTTCCTAGGCCATGTGGTAGGAACTCTGGAGTAGGGGTGAGGGCACATGATAATAGGGCCACAGAAAAGAGTCTTACCCTTGTCGGGAAATTTTGCAATGTTAGTGGTCTCTGACAGGAAGAAAACCACACAGCCCACACAGCCCACACAGCCCACACAGCCCACACAGCCCCCTAATCTGTTTCTTGCGCTGAGACTTGCCAACTGCATCTACATTTAGCAAGAATGTGTAAGAAAACATCCCAGGGGGAAAGCATTTGGCACGAGAGCAAACAACAAAGGCAGACCTGGGGGAAAATCAATAAAACAATCATAGAAGAGACCAGAATTACTTGACTGTACCAAACCATAACTATCTAGGAAGCAAAAGAAAGCTACCTGATGTATAATAGAGTCTTCAAAACCAGATAAAGAAGGCAGAACTTGCTGCAGTATGTGGTAAACAGCATTAACATGTCTATGATGAACCATTGGCACATCTCAGTCCATTCCCCACCACTAAAACAAAACACTTGAGGCCAGGTAACTTATAGACAAAAAAGGTTATTTAGCCCATCATTCTCACAGCTCAGGTGCTAGTGAGAACTCTGTAACAGGTGGCATCACCGTTGGAACACATTCTAGAAGATCACACGGTAAAACCGGAAACCAGCGAGTTATCTTTTTTATACCAATCTTCTCGTAAGAACTCACCAGGGCCCCACAAATGCCCCGGGCACCTGTCCACCAGCTCTCATGCCAAGGCTCCAAAATATATGACAGATGCCATTCAAACCAGAGCGGCACATAGAGCTGTTGGCATTTGTCTAAAGAAAGAAGCGAAAACGGGCCAGAGAAGAGTAGCCAGGTCGATTTGTGATTTGTTGTCTAAATCCTCAATGACCCTCTCAGGAACTGTGATTTAACAGGTAGAGGGCGCGGGTGGCCCTGAAAAAGTATGAAAGCCTAAGAACATTCAGATGAACCACACAGTCCAGAAGAAGAAAAGCAATGTAAGAAGTTATGGATTCACTCTTGCTCTCTTGTCCTCTCTTCTCTGCTCTGCTCTCTTGCCCTCTTCCCCTTTACCCCTTCTCTCCCCATCCCCCTCCCCCTTCCCTCCATGTGCTCATGGCCAGCCTCTATTCCTCTCCTCTTCTACCCTTCTTCTCTCATTAAACCTCTCCACATGGAGGAGGAAGAAGAAGAAGAGGAGGAGGAGGAAGGAGGAGGAAGGAGGAGGAAGGAGGAAGGGGGAAGAAGAAGAAGGAGGGAGGGGGGAGGAGGGGAGGAGGAGGAGGAAGGGGAGGAGGAGGAAGGGGAAGGAGGAGGAGGAGGAGGAGGAGGAGGAAGGGGAGGAGGAGGGGGAGGAGGAGGAGGAGGGGAGGAGGGGAGGAGGAGGAGGAGGAGAAAGTTATGGATTCTTAGAATCCATATGGATCCTATGGAAGGTTGAGTACCTGAAATATAGACAGGTAATATTCTGATTTTATCACTTACTCCCAGAAAAGATACCCAATCTACTCTCTTTCGCCTTCCCTCCCAAGTGCTTGGATGAAAGGTGTGTGCCACCACCGCCCAATCGCACACTGTCTTTCTTAGTAATTCCACAGATGGAGGTTTTAGAGACAAGGTCTCATACAGTCCCGACTGACCTTAAACTCAGGATGTAGCCAGGCCGACCCTGAGCTTGTGATCCTCCTGTGTCTGTCTCTCATGTGTGCAGATTGCAAGCATGTGCTACCCTGCCTGTTTTCTTTCATTTCTGGATATTTTTGTCAAGCACCGTTCTGCTCCTAGGCACAGACATACACTTGGAGTAGCATAAGGCCTGGCTCATGGTAATATCCAAGGGAACTCCAACCCCACTCACCTCCCACCCTATGCCTCCTGACTGTCTTTCTTTCCTACTATCATAAGCCAGAACCTCAAGTGTGGATTTTCAGACCAAAGTCAACCCTGGTTATTTGCCTTGGAAAGGTTTAAAACAAAACAAAAACAAAAACAAAAAGACAGAGGCCCGTGAAGCAGATATAAATGCTTGAACACTGTGACCCAGCATCAACCACAAATTGTGTCCCTCTCCAACAGCTCAGAGCGTGGTGATCAGCCCTGGCCAGCAGACCAGGGCTCCTCTCTTATGAGACACTTCTCCTGAGAGCACCTGGTGCTTGCCTGTAAATTGTCTTGTATCAGAAGTACCTCAAGGGTTGGAGAGATGGCTCAGTGGTTAAGAGCACTGACTGCTCTTCCAGAGGTCCTGAGTTCAAATCCCAGCAACCACATGGTGGCTCACAACCATCTGTAACAGGATCTGATGCCCTCTTCTGGTGTGTCTGAAGACAGCGACAGTGTACTCATATGTAATAAATAAATCTTAAAAAAAAAAAAAAAAAAAAAAAGAAGCCCCTCAAGACACTGAGCCCAAACAGAAAGCTTCAAGTCTTCATTACCACTTCCCCGAAGACTTAGCTCCCAAGCCAACTGTCCCCCCAAATCTAAACATCCTCTGAAGCGTGCATCCAGTTGTTGATTTTTTTTTTTTTTTTTTTTTTTTTGCCAAGCTCAACTGGTGCAAAGTAGACCTTCTAAGACGGCCCATTCTAGGAGTCGCCCCACACAACCGAGTCTGTCTGCAATGCCTCTCCACTGTGTTAGGTAGTGGGCGCTTTACTAAAATAGTAGCGACCACCATTACTATCAAATAATTAAAGTGCGCTTACATACTTCTAACACACAGCATTGTGTTTGGCTTTTCAGTTTTCATCCTATTCGAGCTCTGATTCTACATGATCTTCTATTTAAACTCTTTTACACGGGATTAGACACATCTCCATGATGGTTCCAATCTCCCAACAGCTACTGCAGCCGTCTCTGGCAGGTGGTTCACTTGTTTGAACATTGGATAAATATGTATGACTCTTGTAGCCCCTGGGCTGGGGGCTGGGAATACGCCAGCTCACAGACTGCAGCCCTGCCCTCCAGAGGCATTGAAGAGACTACATCCTGTGAGGAGAGCCGCACTCAGACTGTAGCAGACACAGGCAGACCCTTGGGAATGGACAGCCAGAAGCAGGAAGAGGACTTCCTTAAAGACGGAGTCGGTAGAGTTTTTGGGGGAAAGAATGGCCATTTCAGACACAAGAAACCCTGCGTGCAATGATATCTCCTGGCTTTGGAAAGTTCCAGATGAAACAGAAAAAAACAAGGAGGAAGTTACAAAGAGAGAGGAGCCGTGTGATGTCACAATAATGCAATTGCTATCTGCAAAGGACCAGACAGTAAATCTTTTAGGCAGCGCCAGCCATATGGTCTCTGTCTACAGTACTTGCATTCTGCCATTGTAGCACAAAAACAACCCTCACAGACAATGTATAAATGAATGGGTGTAGCTATTGTGCCAACAATACGTTTTTGGGAGGCACTTAAATTTCATGTAATTTTCATGTAATAAGAGATTCTTCTGATTTTTTTTAACCCTTAAAAAATCTAAAACACATTTTTATGACATGGAGTCATTAAAAAAAAAAACAGAAAAAACAAAAAAACAAAAACAGACAGCAGGCTGGACTGGAGCCAACAAACTAAAGTTTACAGACGTCTGCCTTGGGCTGGTAATGCGCAAGCTCATTGCAGCTAAGAATCACCTGGCAATCGTTGTAACCCTCCTAGGCCTAGCTTACAGCGAACAAAAGCACATAATGGTGTCTGGCCATGGGAGTCAAGCGGTTGCGTGTTTTAAAATGCCGGATGACTGAAGGCTAGAATTTCAAACTCTGGAAACCATGAGTCTAGGCTAAAGGAGCCATGAAGGTGATTGTTGACTTTAATAGCATAATGGCTCACAATGGATCGTAAGGGGAACACTCTGAAATGTTGGTAAGATATGCAACAGACGGGAAAGTATGGTCACTGTGTACAGTGTTCCTCAAAAGAGCAGGCTATGAATTATATATTATGGTCCCATATGTGTGCATAGAAATACATACATTCAACAATAACAACTGGGAGAGAAGGGGCTACCAATTAGAGAGTGAGGGAGGACACAGAAGAGGTTAAAAAGGTCTCGTGAGGGGCTGGAGGTAGGAAAGACAAGGGATAAAGTAATGGAATTATATTTGAATTAAAAATGTATGAAATTTTTTCCATCTTTATTAAATTGGGTATTTCTTATTTACATTTCAAATGTTATTACCTTTCCCGGTTTCCAGGCCAACATCCCCCAATTCCTCCCCTTCCCCTTCTATATGGGTGTTCCCCTCCCTATCCTCCCCCCATTACCACCCTCCCCCCAAGAATCCCATTCACTGGGGGTTCAGTCTTGGCAGGACCAAGGGCTTCCCCTTCCACTGGTGCTCTTACTAGGCTATTCATTGCTACCTATGAGGTTGGAGCCCAGGGTCAGTCCATGGGTAGTGGCTTAGTCCATGGGTAGTGGACCAAGGGCTTCCCCTTCCACTGGTGCTCTTACTAGGCTATTCATTGCTACCTATGCAGTTGGAGTCCAGGGTCAGTCCTTTGGGTAGTGGCTTAGTCCCTGGAAGCTCTGGTTGCTTGGCATTGTTGTTCATATGGGGTCTCAAGCCCCTTCAAGCTCTTTCAGTTCTTTCTCTGATTCCTTCAATGGGGATCCCGTTCTCAGTTCAGTGGTTTTCTGCTGGCATTCACCAATGTATTTGCTGTATTCTGGGTGTCTCTCAGGAGAGATCTACATTCAGTTCCTGTCGGCCTGCACTTCTTTGCTTCATCCATCTTGTCTAATTGGATGGCTGTATATGTATGGGCCCACATGTGGGGGCAGGCTCTGAATGGGTGTTCCTTCTGTGTCTGTTCTAATCTTTGCCTCCTATTCCCTGCCAAGGGTATTCTTGTTCCCTTTTTTAAAGAAGGGTGAAGCATTCACATTTTGATCATCCGTCTTGAGTTTCATTTTTTCTAGGCATCTAGGGTAATTCAAGCAGTTGGGCTAATAGCCACTTATCAATGAGTGCATACCATGTATGTTTTTCTGTGATTGGGTTATCTCACTCAGGATGATATTTTTTTAAATAATAAACTTTGTTAGAAAAATAGAAATAGGAAGAGAAAAGCTTAGAAGGCAATAATAAGAGGTAAACTTTATTTCAAAGTGGTAAAAGTTATAAGTAACATAATACAATATATCATTATATAATACTTTTTCTCTTTTATTATTTACTTTCATCTTGCAAAAAAAATATTTTTTTCTCCCAATGTTACATATAAGATCATGGCCTTGCACATGAAGCACTCTTAACACTGAGCCATACCCTCAGACCTTGGTGTCTAGAGACAGGATCTTAGGGTTTGGGTCAGACTGGCCTTGAACTCACTAACTGGTCCTGTCTGATCTCCAACTTTCAGTCCCCTGCCTCCTAAAGAGGTGCGCTGCAACATGACTATCCCATTTACCTTTAAAAAAAAAAAAAATAGGGGATGATTTTCTTTAAAATACATATATTCATCAAAAAAAAAAGAACAAAAAAAAAATATATATATATATATAATTCAAATGGTTCTATAAAAAAAAACATCACAAAAAAAAAATAGAAGGGTGTAACTCACATCCTGAATCTTCCCTGACAGAGCTGAGCATAACAGAAAAAGCTGCCCGAGCGTCCGTGATTTCTTCATGGGAACAGGATGTGATGCCTGAGGATGTGAGAAACTTCTGCTTGAGGACCAATGGTTTTCACCTGACCCGGAGTGTGAGGCTAGAGGACCACATTATTCCACTGGGGAGCATGGCGACTAACGGCATTTCAATGCTGACTCAGTCTTCCGTGTACTCTCTTCCTAACGCACCAACTCTGGCAGACCTAGACTACGACGATCCTCACGAAGGCAACGAGGACCCCCAGCTAGAGAAGCCTCACTTTGACAGTCTCAGTGCGATATTTGAGCTGGATTTATGCAATGCGGATGGGAAAGTTTGCCTCATCTAGAAAAATGGGAAACCTGGATTAGCTCATGACACTGAGATATGGTTCCTGGAAAGAGCATTATACTGGCATTTTCTCACAGATAGCTTTACCGCCTGCTCATCACCTGCCCAGGCCTGCCCCAGTGGCGATATGCCTTTACCAGTTATGGCATTAGCTCACAGGCCACCTACAACACAAGCCTGCTCACAGAAGAGCCCGACACCTTTGTGAACAAACTGGACCCCAGCAAAGTGTTCTAGAGCAAGAACAAGATTTTAATCCTCCAAAAGAAAGGGCCTGTGCAGCCTGCCAGTGACCAGAAAGGGCCCGGGCCCTTAGCTCCTCCTACCGCTAAGCCTTCCACAAGCTCTGGAAACCCTGTCTGGAAATTCTATCACCTCACATCAGTAATGTCCAGGCACAGATGGCCCTGTGGTGGCCCCATCCTCAAACAGGTGTCGGCATTCTTCTGAGTGGCCAAAACCTTAGGCCTTTGCTCCCACTGCCGTTAGCCAGGTGTTGGGACAATGACACTGAATTCTCCCCAGGAGTCCCTTCCTCTGTAGGTTGTGCCAACCTCATCTCCAAAACTGACGAAGACTTTCAGATGTACCCAGAGCGTTCTTACATCTATGCCCAATCCTTAACTTCTTAGCAGTAATCAGAGAGGCCATCCTCCCAAATAAACCCGTGGTTTGACTCATGGAGCAGCCATGACGACTAGTTACGTGACCATCTCGGTTACGAAAATTGCATAACTTCTATTGAATTAGACACACTTCAGGTATGATAGTAGATAGTAGATTCCATATTGGACGGCACCGAAAGGAGAACATTTCTGTCACGGAAATACCTCGGACGGAATTGCACGTGAACACTTTCACACTGTTCTGCAGATACGATAATGTGCGATAACGTGAATGCCTTACTTTCATGGACTTTATGTTTTGAGGAAACACTTTCAAAGACATGGCCTTCTGTTCTCTACAACCTATAGCACACATTGCACTCGAGTCATTTTTTTTTTAATTTGCTATAAAATATCGTGTTCCTGACCAGTTTCTACGTTTGCCAAAATCATCTTCAAAGGAGACCAAACCTTGCTGTATTTTATCTGCTAGTTCCCGGGGGCATCGTTTGCAGATAAAGCCAGTCTGTGAAGAATTTCCAGCTCTTCTGCTTATTCACAGTGGGGTACTGTCTCTCCCAGCTTGCTTAAGTCTAAGCAGTAGCCTCCCTAGGTCAGTGTGGGATCCCAAGAGGCCTTTGTAAGTGTCCTATTCGAAAGGCATTTTCCCATAGAAGCACCTGAGCCATCCCACAGGCTTATCACGTGTCGTATATTAGGCGTAGAACAGATCTCTGTAAAGAAAGATGGTACTCTGATTTTCAGTTAAGAGAGAGGGGAGGGGGAGGAGGGAGAAGTGGAGGGAGGTACAGGAAAGATAGTTCATGGGTATGTCCCTTGAGAGATGAGAGGTGGAGGCAGGGGGATCGAGAGTTGGAGGCCAGCCTGGCATCATAGTGAGTTCAAGGTAAGACAAGTTCCACCTATATTCACCTAACACAAAAGAGAAATCACAGAGGTGCAGGAAAAAAATTAATTAAGGAGCTGGAGAGATGGCTCAGAGGCTAAGAGCAGACTGCTCTTCCAGAGGTCCTGAGTTCAATTCCCAGCAACCACGCAGTGGCTCACAACCATCTGTAATGAGATCTGATGCCCTCTTCTGGTGTGTCTGAAGACAGCAACAGTGTACTCAACATATATAAAATAAATAAATCTTTTTAAAAAATTAATTAAATTGGGGCTGGAGACATGGCTCAGTGGTTAAGAGCACTGACTGCTCTTCCAAGGTCCTGAAGTTCAAATCCCAGCAACCACATGGTAGCTCACAACCATCTGTAATGAGATCTGATGCCCTCTTCTGGTGTGTCTGAACAACTACAGTGTACTTATATATATAATAAATAAGTAAATCTTTTTTAAAAAATTAATTAAAGACACCCAAGAAGATATCAAAAGAGTCTGAACTAAAACTGTGACAGTGACAAAAGGAATTGAATTTGTTTGGATACTAATACCTGCTTAAAGTTAATGCCCAAGTTAGCCAGGCACCAGAGTCAGAGTTGAAGTCATTAGCTTTGTAGCTGAGTCAATCCCAGGAAGGTCAACTCCTGAGTTTTGGTTTTCTTACTCACATCACACTAACATCAAGTTCCCAGCGTACCTCAGGATAGGGACCTCATGGGGTCTAACACTGTTTGAGTTTTTTGGTTTCATTTGATCTTTGGTTTTTCAGACAGCATTTCTCTGTGTACCCTGGCTGTCCTGGAACCCGCTCTGTGGCCAGGCTACAGAAATTCACGTGTCTTTCTCTGTCTCCCTCCCAAGTGCTGGAAAGCGTGTGCTACCACCACTCGGCTTCTGACACTGAATTTAAACCCAATCTCTATAGGAGTAGTAATTTTCTAAAAAATTAAAACAGTAGAAGGTGCTGTAAGTGAAATGAACATTAATTTTATCATGGGAAAACGTAAACCTTGTGGTAAACAAAACGAAAAATCCCAAAATTGAAATGAATACAGCAGATTAGTCATGGTTATTTCACTAGGATTCTCCAGAGGAACAAAAACGACAGTATAATTAATAATTCATATTTAATTTTAAGAGGGTGTTTGTTAGATCAGCGGCATATACAGTCAGAAGCTAAATAGTCACACAATGACTGGCTGTAGAGGAGAGCCAAAACACCTCAGTCCCAGAAGACGGAAGCCTGGGAGCAAGACAGATCAGTGGCAGAGTACAGTTCAACTCTGAGAGCCTGAGGTCCCCTGGGAAATCGCTAATGCTGGTCTCCTAGGGGAATCACTCACATTGAAAGGCTGAAGAACCTGGAGCATCTGACACCCACAGGGACTCGCACCCGCCGAAGGATACTAAGCAAAGTGGGTTGAGCATGCGCACTCCAGCTTTTTGTTCCGTCCAGACGCACCCCACCCAGAACAATATTGTTCCTTTCTTCAAAACGTTATCTTCTCACTTAGTTCATAGCCCACGCACCTATATGTTCTGTAAGCATCCAGAAATGCTTTACCAAATTTCTAGCCATCTCAACCCAGTCAAGTTTGCAACCAAGAATACTACAATTGTTTTTAGTCTGCTTTTTGTTGTAGTAAAGAAGTAATTTTTAATCTTTAATTTAAAAAAGACAAAAGGTTTGGACTGGAGAGAGAGCTTAGTGGATAATGCATTTGCCAGACAAGCATGGGGACCTGAGTTCTGACACCCCCACCCAGAAAAAAAAGTCAGGTATGGAAGCCTGCTTCTGTACTTCCAAGGTTCTGATAGCAAGATGGGAGGCAGAAACAGGAGAATCCCTGGAACCTCCAGGACAGAAAGACTAGTAGTACACGCAGAGGCAAACAGCAGTCTCTGCCTCAAAGGAAGGTATAGTTCAGTCAGGAAAGCACTTGCCTTGCAAGTACAAGGACCTGAGTTCAATCCCCAAGGCCCACATAAAAATGCCACTTGTGGTAGCATGCTCTT
Organism: Rattus rattus; assembly: GCF_011064425.1. Classification (NCBI taxonomy): domain Eukaryota; kingdom Metazoa; phylum Chordata; class Mammalia; order Rodentia; family Muridae; genus Rattus; species Rattus rattus. The sequence goes on along the minus strand of NC_046154.1, from coordinate 170,303,547 downwards.
GTAACCCCAGCCTTAGAGACTCTGGAACAAGCCAAACTAGCCTAGTTTGTGAGCTCCAAGCCAGTGAAAAAAGTAAAGCGGACAAAGTTTAGAACAGAGGCTGAAGGAATGACCATTCAGAGCCTGCCCCACATGTGGCCCATACATATACAGCCACCAAACTAGATAAGATGGATGAAGCAAAGAAGTGCAGGCTGACAGGAACCGGAGGTAGATCTCTCCTGAGAGACACATGCAGAATACAGCAAATACATAGGCGATTGCCAGCAGCAAACCACAGAACTGAGAACAGGACCCCCGTTGAAGGAATCAGAGAAAGGACTGAAAGAGCTGAAGGGGCTTGAGACCCCATATGAACAACAATGCCAACAACCAGAGCTTCCAGGGACTAAGCCACTACCCAAAAACTATACATGGACTGACTCTGGGCTCCAACCTCATAGGTAGCAATGAATATCCTAGTAAGATCACCAGTGGAAGGGGAAGCCCTTGGTCCTGCTAAGACTGAACCCCCAGTGAACGATATTGTTCGGGGAGGGCGGCAATGGGGGGAGGATTGGGAGAGGAACACCCATAAAGAAGGGGAGGGGGAGGGGCTAGGGGGATGTTGGCATGGAAACCTGGAAAGGGAATATAACATTTGAAATGTAAATAAGAAATACCCAATTTAATAAAGATGGGAGAAAAAAAAAAGAATAATGCTCAAGGTTGTCTGCAAGCCTCCACCCACATATGTGCACACAAATGTGTGCACGAAAACACCACAAAAAAAAAAGATAAACAATTAGTTTTGTGAGTCATACTCTATAATTAGCTTTGAATTTGTCACACGGATGATAGCATTTGGTATAGAACTATCTGTCCTAAAACACCACAGTCAAGAGAGACTCGACTGATTCTTTGGTGATTCAGCTGTTATCAACAACAAGCCTTCCTGGTTATTTATATATATATACATATATATATGTATATATATATTATATTTAATATAAATATATATATATTTATTTCATGTATGTGAGTACACTGTCACTGTCTTCAGACACACCAGAAGAGGGCATCGGATCCCATTACAGATGGTTGTGAGCCACCATGTGGTTGCTGGGAATTGAACTCAGGACCTCTGGAAGAGTAGTCGGGTGCTCTTAACTGCTGAGCCATCTCTTCAGCCCCTTCCTGTACATTCAATACTGAGCAAAGGACCAAAGCCAATGTTTGTATGGGGAAACACAAAATAACATAAGTAGAGTTCTAGAGTGATTCATACTTGGATTTCCCTAATTTCTGCGTATTACAAAATTTCACTAGAGACATTACATTTTAATAATATATTTAGAGCTCAAAAATTATAAATCTCCTATATTTCTATCTTACCTTTAAAGAAAGATTTCAAGGAACAGGAAGCATAGCAAAAGCAGAACTGCTCTGTGGGTCCAGGAAGTTGGGCAACCGGAGGAGGAGCCAGGCCAGATAAGGGGTGAGGTTGAGTAGCATCGAAACCCCAAAAACCTCACCCTGAGACCGGCAGGAGTAGGACTGTTTCCTCCTTGCTCTGGACCTGCATGTCCCAGCCCATGTAGCCTTATGACCACCCCCTTCTGCCATCCTTCAGGGGGTCACGTAGTCTAGTGGCCATTACAGGTTAAACTTCCTCTCTCCCTATAATGACCTGTCCAGCAAGCACCTGGAACTCCTCTGTATGCAAATGAAGCATTCCCAACACCTCAGCTCCAGCCAATGACGTACACTCACCCTGAAAATTCCTACCTACGCTCCTGTGTTTATACGGCTCTCATCCTCCCCAATAAAGAGAGCTATTTTTCACTGAAAACTGTCTGTGCAAAACTCTATTTCTCCTGAACTCACGGTGACCAAGAGGCCAATATTTATTCCTTTCAGTCCAGCCCTGTGTGCCAGTGCCTGGATACCCCAAGGGCAGAAACAGATCTGGGCAGTGCCACCAGTCTAGTTTGAATTTTTAAAGAACCAGTGTCCCATCTTGTCTTTTTCCATTCACACTCCTGGGCCTTGCAGCAGTGACACAGCAGTTTGCTCTAAACTGTTCAGCTCTGCCTTGTGAGGGTTGACTTTGACCCGAATCTAAAACTTGCAAAAGAGGCTTGTACCGGCTGGGTTTGCGTGTCAACTTGACACAGCTGGAGTTATCACAGAGAAAGGAGCCTCCGGTGAGGATGCGCCTCTAAGGCATTTTCTTAATTAGTGATTGATGAGGGAGGGCCCAGCCCATTGTGGGTGGTGCCGTCCCTGGGCTGGTGGTCCTGGGTTCTATAAGAGAGCAAGCTGAGCAAGCCAGGGGAAGCAAGCCAGTAAGCAGCACCCCTCCATGGCCTCTGCATCAGCTCCTGCTTCCTGGCCTGCTTGAGTTCCAGTCCTGACTTCCTTTGGTGATGCACAGCAATGTGGAAGTGTAAGCTGAATAAACCCTTTCCTCCCCAACTTGCTTCTTGGTCATGACGTTTTGTGCAGGAATACAAACCCTGACTAAGACATGGCTTAATGCTGCGTCCCACGCCATCTCCAGCACCACCACCCCTTCAACACCCAATTCTACCTCCTGAACCATCCTTTTCTTTTTCTGTTTCTGAACTCAATATGTAAGAGAAGGAAGTTTAGCCATCACTACCGCCCTTCAACACACAGTGCTCTTCTCACTGATCAGGAGGTCTTTCAAGATTGAGAGGATGAACCAGTCGAAATGTCATGCGCTTAAGACAAGGGGAGGAGGGAGGTTTTGAGCATTTGGGTTTTTAGGACAGTTGATCATTGCGAGCTGCTAGATTTTAGCTAATGTTTACAAATATAGGACCAGTTTTTACTGTTATTTTTGAGATGTTATTTCTGGCAGGACCTGAGCAAGCACAACCAGATCAAAGATTATACTTGTCCTTGTTAGGATTTCCTTTGCTATGAAGAGACACCATGACCACAGCAACTCTTACAAAGGAAAGCATTTGGTCGGGGCTGGTTCACAGTTCAGAGGTTTAGTCCATTGCCATCATGGCAGAAAGCATGGCAGCAGGCAGGCAGACTTGGTGCTGGAGAGTGGCTGAGAGTTCTACATGATGATCAGCAGGCAGCAGGAAGAAAATGCCACATAGGGCCTGGCTTGAGCATCTGGGACCTCAAAGCATGCCCTCAGTGACACACTTCCTCCAACAAGGCCACACCTACTCCAAAACCTCCTACTAGTGCTACTTCTTAGGGGCCTATGGGGACATTTTCATTCTAACCACCACAATGTTACAAAAACAAAACAAAACAAAAAGCTGTTTTCATACTATGAGAGTTGTGTAACTACACCATTCGACTACATTATTAATCATTGGGGGGAAATGCTTTCTCCTTTGAACATATTGCTTAGGATAGGTAGAAGTTAGAGACAAAGCTATTCAAGAACATCAGAGGAGGAACCTGGAAAGAACTCTAAAGAACAGAGTCTTACATCAGATAAGCACACCAGTGTATGGGGAAATGACAGAGAGGAAAGACCAAGACTGAGGTGGACGCAAGGTGAGCTTGCACATGCTAGACAAGCTGTACACACACACACACTCTTCAGATAATTGTCTGAGTGTGTCACTTTTGTAAATTCCACATGTACCTGTCTCTGAGACAACTGAATGAGAGAAAAAACAGAAAGGGGGAGAGGGAGAGAGAGAAAGAGAGAGAGAGAGAGAGAGAGAGAGAGAGAGAGAGAGAGAGAGAGAGAACTACTCCTAGAATGGTAGAGGAGATAAAAGGAAGCACGTAGCCAGAGACATCTGAGAGAGTCCAGTGTGAACGCAATCCTGATCCAGACCATGTAAGGAGAGCAGAGAGGGGACAGGGGAGAGCCAGGGAATTAAATGGTAGACCAAAAAGGGGAGAAAAGACGGGTCTAGAAAAATGGCTGAGTTATATAGGGAAGGAAACAGCAGCTCGGGAAAGGGCAACTGGGCCCCTGGACTGGAGAAGTTATGGATTGGGTGTGGGATGTGCAAGCAAGCCGTACCCAGATATGGGTGAGAACTGAGGAATGCTGGGAGACCCTGGTGGCCAGGTCACTCTGATATGTTAAATAGGCACTCAGCCATTTGTCCTGGGTTCGAGACATAATAATATATGCAGACATATGTTTTCCATAGGCTATGTTAAACAAGCATATGCCTTTAGCTCCTTAGCTATTTTACCATTGATCTCCTAAGGAAGAATCTTCTACATTTATCGTTATTGGCCGTGGACTTACCCTGGTGAGGCTGAAACCACAATTTTCCCTTCACACTTGTGTGTTTCCACTGTCTCGTTCCTTTCTTCAAATACCACTGTCCAGTCAGGGACTCTGTGAAGCTCAGGGTTCTGGGGAGACCATCTTGGTATCACTACTTGTAAGGGAAAGGATTTAGTTATGTTTTAATTTAGTTTCCTTGGTGATTGTGTTTGCATGCAACCAACTGATGTTCAAGATTTCCTTTAAAGTAGAACTCTTAGGTCTGAAATATTTTAGGTCAAATTAACTGAATTTCAGTATCTTGGAGAGAATATATCAGTCGGAATAAATAACTTAGTTTGCCAAAATGGAACCGACAACAATAACTATCACTTCTCATTCTATACCACCAATATGTAGCAGGAAATTCTGTTTAGCGTTCTGAACAAGAGCCCTGTCTGATAGATATTCCATCTTCACCCAATTCTGCCACAAGTCCCAGGGCGAAAGGATAGGACACTGTGAAGCATTCATTACCTCATAAGCAGTTCCCCAGTGAGTAACACCTAACACGTCAACTCCATTTACATTGACTAACATGAACCACCCAGCCTCAGCCGCTCCATAGCATGCTCTGGAGGTGGGGCAGCCCTTCAACCTATTCTGAGTCCAGTAAGGCGCTTAGCCTCCACACCACCACAAAGGCCGATCATTCAACGCATCTAAAAACTCAGATAAAACCCCAACATGGAGCAATGTGGTTCTCTTCAACCAGGGCCAGTTCCTGGAAAGGGTTGACGTCTGGAGAATATTAGTTGACAACAGTAAGTTGACTCCCAACAGCTGGAGGGATATACCCTTCAGCCCTAGAGAAGGAACAGAGACAGTATAACATGTAAGCCATGAATTACATCATCTGTTTCTCTCTCTCTCTCTCTCTCTCTCTCTCTCTCTCTCTCTCTCTCTCTCTCTCTCTCTCTCTCTCTCTCTCTCTCTCTCTCTCTCTCTCTCTCTCTCTCTCTCTCTCTCTCTCTCTCTCTCTCTCTCACACACACACACACAAAACTCTTAACAGAAATACATTAAGTATTCCTTTCTGGATTTTCAGCAGTTTGCTAGGCTTCTGAGACACTGTTACTCCAATGATAAACTACCTCTTGGTAAAAGGGATTGGGGACAGGCATCTTGGTATATACCAATAACTCCAGCACTCTGGAAGCAGACAGCAGGAGACTAGCCTGGTTTACATAGCAAGTTTCAGGCCAGGCAGAGCTATATAGTCAGAGCATGTCCCTAATGGTTTATTTACTTTTATTTTATGTGCATCGATGTTTCATTTGCATATGCATCTGTGTGAGGATGTCAGATTCCCTGGAACTGGAGTTACAGACAGTTATGAGCCACCATGTGGGTGCTGGGAATTGAACTCAGGTCCTCTGGAAGACCAGTCAGTGCTCTTAACTGCTGAGCCATCTCCCCAGCCTTAAGAAGTTATCTTTTGGGGGCTGGAGAGATGGCTCAGTGGTTAAGAGCACTGACTGTTCTTCCAGAGGTCCTGAGTTCAATTCCCAGCAACCACATGGAGGCTTACAACCATCTGTAATGAGGATCCAATACCCTCTTCTGGTGTGAATGAAGACAGCTCAGTGAATTCATATACATAAGTAAATAAATCTTTAAAAAAAAAGAGAGAGAGAGAACTTGTCTTTCAAAAGATCAAAAAACAATAATACAAGACTTGTAAAATCAATTTTAAAATATAATGTAGAAGAAAGCTATATTTAATTCCTATGAAACTTTGAGCTCCTTAAGGAAAAAATTAAATATGAAAGTTTCTGAAGAAAACAACATAATCTTGATGACCATAAAAGACATTCCTGACAAAACGTCCACTGCTGTAAATCTATTAATACTCTCCAAATCAAGTAATAAATGTAGCACGATTTGTGTCAAAATTCTAATAGTATATTTGATAGAAACGACAAGCTAATTTTAAAGTTAATCTGTGGAAAATACCCAATAGTCAAAATGTTTTTTAGAAAAAGAAGAGGGGTTGGGGATTTAGCTCAGTGGTAGAGCACTTGCCTAGCAAGCCCAAGGCCCTGGGTTCAGTCCCCAGCTCAAAAAAGAAAAAAAAAAAAAAAAAAAAAAAAAGAAGAGATTCCATATAAAACACACTATAAAGTCACAACAATTAAAATAATATATACAACATGGTGGTGCATGTTTATAATACCAGGTGTCTGGAGGTCAAGACAGAAAGATTTTCAAGATGAAAGCTGTCTTCTAGGATGTCACTCGGAACACATCTGTATCCTACTGTCCTCTCTCCTGAGGACATTGGACACACTGGATTAATACCCCATCTCCAAAACCAGTCACATCCTGAAACACTAGGAGTTGGAACTTCCAACTTAGGAATTTATTAGGACAGTATTCGTCCCATTAAAGAACTGAAATGTGTTATTTAGGTAAATACCAACAGAATGAGTCTGGGCATCATTGAGTAAGATTTATGTAACAAATAAGTCAGGTTTGTTTTACGATAGTTTTGATGTGCTTTTTAACTGTAACTTTTATTTGTTCTACAGAAACCATTTGTGGAATCCCTGTGGAACAAACAATTCCGATGCAAAGCAGTAATCAAATGCAGTTTTATATATTCACCTGAAATGTATCTGTTATATATG